>NC_072780.1:4179608-4368461 GCF_022539595.1 Amphiprion ocellaris | reverse complement strand
CAACTACCACTAAGATTCTGATTCTCCTCAGCTGCAAGCACTGGCATTTGCATAGTGAAGGTTACTGATCTGGCTCAGTAACCTTCACCCCCCTCTGAATCCTAAATATTTGGGTTAATCAATTACAATTTCTATTAACATATATTTTATTACTTTTGAGTATGGGGTGATGTATAGCAGGGTCCTGATAGTAAAGTTGGAGCCTCTGCAGCTAGGAAAACGCCCCCTTCACAGACAGGATTTAAGGGAGAAGGAATGGGGACAGAAAGGAAGGTTAATGAAGCAACAGTAGACTGGCACATTACCGACAGATGGTGAATCCTACACGTGCATGGACACACCTGTTGCAGCAGATCTTCTGTGTTTCAGTCTCTTTCCGGTCTCGACACGGTGGCAGCTGAGCTTAGACTTTGGAAAGGAATGAAAGAGAGATTAGTTTCCTGCAGGAATTAACTAACACGATAGGACTAGTAGTTGAAGGCATTAGATAGCGGTACACGTGACTGCCTGAAGAACGCCTAATGGTAGGCACCGACTTGGTTTTAGAAAATCATTCTATCAAAGTTTAATAATTATATTCTGTGAAAAAGCCAATTTTGAAAAGCCTAATCAAAATGTATAAGGACAGTTTGTGACTCAGTGATATACTAAACTGCATGCTTAGCAACAGATGACATCTTTCCAAAGGTTTACAGGCAAATTTGAATGAATGTTTTTTTTTTTTGTTTCGTAAGGTTTCTTAAGGCCTGCTTTAAAAATAAAAGTTATAGTCACTATTCCTTTTGTTCACTCAAGCATCTCAGATGTAACCTCTATGCACATCACCCAACAGTGAGGTAAGAGATGGACTCAGACACGTTGTATTATTAAAAGACAGAACGCCTCCGTTTAGCTACCAGAGGCCCAAACTGATACTGAGAGCACCATAAGCCTTTGGCTAGGAGGACTTTAATTCTACACAATAATACATATATACAGTTTTATACGCTTTAATTTCATACAAAAAAAACAAGTCATGTACAGGTGGGCGGTGGGGACTATGACCTATTAGAACTCATAATAAATACCTTCAACAGGAGCTGTGTGCTTAACCTCAATGGAGACTTCAGGTCTGACCACGTCAAACATGGAAAAGGCAGTTTCTTGTGTTAAAATGTACGAGAATGTTCCCATGACTAATGCTTAACTAAACCAATGAACAAGACATGAACGTGTCACCCACTCCATCCACACCCCAACATGCACACACACAGACACTCACACCCAGAAAGCATTGCAAAACATTAACGTATATATTTATCAATAAGACAGGCCAGAGAGGCCTGTGTGACTGGAGTGTCGTCACCATTATCATCTCACTGGCGAATAACAACAGGCCCACCGACCGGAGATCTCCATATATGGGAAATTCTTTTTATACATAAAATAAGAAACATGAAAAATCTTATGCAAGTGCTCACATGACAACGTAAACAAAACCTTGAGACAGTGGTCTCTGCTGGAGATACTTGCAATTTCCAAAGAAATATGATATTCAATTCCAATGACCTGATGTTAGAATAATAGAATACCTTGCATGTCTTCATGTTTCAAACTATGTGGGTGAGGACTTGCGCTGCATATACAGCTCTATCTCCTTTTTACCCTTTCCTTGGATTTCAGAATCGGAAGACAGTCCTTCCCCAAAACTGAGTGGTTCTTTTATGACTGGCTGTAGTAGTGCTTATTACCTTAGAGAAGTGAACTATTTCTTTCTTTACATGCTGATGAAAACTACAGATGGACGGACGGAAGGAGGGAAGTTGGTTCAGAAGTCAAAAGGAAGACAGGAGCTGCATAGAGGGCTACTTTGGATATAAACAATCTTCCATTTAAGATTTCTTTGCCTCTACCGAGGCAGTGACCACTAGAAAAGATTCATCTGCCTCTTTTCCAGTCTTCAGTGGTTTATATTTTGGTCTCTTGTGGCTGCAGTGGTGGACGTCAGAGGGGCAAGGTAGAGGAGCAAGAAGTTTAGGGGTCCATGCTTTAATGACAAACGGAAAACCTCTGAGGCCTCGGATTTATTCAACAGCTCAGCTGCTCCACATAGAAAGGACTTGATCTCCTCTGTCACTGTCTTTGGAGTCTCGTGGGTCACCGGCTGATGTCCCGGTTACCCTCCCAGGTCTTGCTGCCTGTTGCCTCACTGCCCCCGTTCTCGAAGAAAGGGTGTTTGAGGGAGTCGGCCAGCACCAGCCTCTTGGAAGGCTCATACTCCAACATGCTTTCAATGAGGTCAAACAACTGGTGGTGCTCCTCTGCCTCTGACAGCAGATACCGCTGATGGAACAGACCGATAGGGAAACAACAAGGAAAGGAACAAATGAGCACGAATGTTTAGAGACTGTTCAGAGAGAAACTCCAGTACAAAACAAAAGACACCATTGTTGCTTCAGTACAATGCATTATTATCAGATTCAGGCACGGCTAATAATCATTTTCATTCCTCTCCCACTTATCTTACCCGCAAGGGCTTGCAGTTTTCTCTGACATATTTCCCTGCCGAGGAGCTCTCATCCCAATCCAGACGGCCACGATAGAAATATTTCTGCTTCCTGAGGGTAGAAGACAGTCAGTGTCAGCAGCGTACGGCATGTGCATGTTGGTTTCCATATAAAGGTGATTTCACGTGCAGCCTGTTAGCATTTTTATCTGTTTGTGGAAGGTGTTTATACCTGGTCTTACGAATCATCCTCGAGGGCACTGGTCCCAGGATTCTCTCCATCATAGCCAAATGCTCCCTGTTGTCATGAGTCTAAGGGAAATACAAACCAACCATGATTCAGTGGGAAAGAGAGACATACAGAATATAAATAATAAACTTGTCTAAGTACTGAAAAACTGCTATGCAACAATGAAGAAAAGTGAATGAAGGTGGTCTCTAAATATCCATGTTACCACCACATTATAAAAAATAATGCTTGGAGAAACATTTAGGTCAATATGGGTCTATCAGGTAAGCAGCAATCAGCTGAGTCACCTGATCGGTATTTGCAACACATTATTTCTGCACACTCTGCAGCAAACTAAACAAAGTGTCTCAGCTGAAAAAAATAGCTGCACCTCCAAACCACTCCCAAGCGCTAAGCGTCTCCAGAAGAGTGTGACTTTTTATTGACTTTAATGATTTTTCAGGTTGACAGACAGCTTGACTGCTGGATTTACCCAGCACTACTACACTTGCTATTTATGTACCGTTGTTTACCTGAAACAAGGTGAAGCCCAAGTAGTACTCAAACAGGATACAGCCAATACTCCACACATCACAGGGATGACTCCAGCCAAGTTCTGAAAGACACAAACATGGTATGTGTCCATGAATACACTTAGGAAAATATATCATACGTGAAAACTACACCAGATTTGGGTTAATACTTGCTGGTGTCACATGAAATGATTCAAATGATTCAGGATTTTAGCTTCAAAAGGCACTCAAGTATAGATTTTGAATGCAGTGTATTTCCAATAATAATTAAAACCCAGGGAGTGGCTATATAGACACTAAAAGCATGATGTTAATTTGTGCACCTCAAAACAACCAGAATCCATTTACTGCCCCACTTGCTGCTTCCAGACAGTGACTTAGAGTAATGCTGTTGACGCTGTGTTTATGTGAATATATCACACATGTAAAGCAATTCAGAAGCACAGAGATATGATCCATTTTTTGGCACAAGAAGGTATTTTAGATATTTTTCTCAACAGGGACATCAGCGATGCTGAAATGCCGATGCTGAACCAGACTTGTTTCAACTTGTACAACACAATCCAAAACTTCCAGAAAAATCTTTGATCTTAAGAGTGAAGTATGAACGACCGACTCGTGCCAGCTGAAACAGGCGCAGCTGTTCATCTCCAGATTGATTTTCCTGCTGAATATTTGGGCCTTAGATTGGTGCAAATCATTCACACCCATCTAACTCCCCACCTACAGTCATTCCTACCTAGTATGACCTCAGGAGCTCGATAATGCCGCGTGGACACTATGGTGCTGTGGTGCTCGTGGTCAAATGTAGCACTGCCAAAATCTACCACACGTACTGCTGTACTCTTTACAGTCCGCTCCTCTCGTTTCTGCAAGAAAGACAGCACAGTTTTTCAGCTTAAAATGATTTTCTGATGACAAAAGATTAGTTAGAACTCTGTTGACTACTACTAATATGTTTTCATAGTAGATCAATATATAAACAGTCTCACGTTGCCAGCATTCCCCATACAACTAAACAACTATGGGTATTTCATATCTATTTATATGAACATTAAGCAATATCTAGTGGCATCATTTTCCTCCACTTGCAAGAGATCTGGTGAATTTTATTTGGCACTAACCGGTGAGTGATCTTAAATTAATATTGGCTGTTCAAGTTTGGACCTACCAACAAAAAATGTTTTTCATATTTACCCTCTGCATTCTAATTTTTCTTACCTTCTCTACATTGTAGGACATTGTAAAGTCTGAGTTAACAAACAGGATGTTCTCAGGCTTCAGGTCCGTATGTGTCAGCTTATTGTCATGGAGAACTGTGGAGGAAAAAAAAAACAATGTTTATTCAGTCTTGCACATTTGGCAGTAAATTAATTCAAATCTACTTTATATAAACCATCTTCTAATCACTTAGTGCCAATCATATATTTGTTTTCAGATTAAATATATTATAAATAATGCTGATAATATGTATGATCATGATGTTATGTAGATAAACAAACAGCAGTCCAATAAATAAGACCATTAGAACAACAATTACAATAGTAAAAAGGAGGGAATCAGTATTGATCCTGACATTTACAAAAAGTACCTGGCAAACTTAATAGACCCAGTCAGGATTAAAACACCTTTACTTTGCTATGAAGAAGCTTAATACGCTTAATAAGCCAACAGTCACAGTCCAGTTTGCTATAATGCCTCCATGTGGTTAAGGTAGTCTAATACGAACATCAAATGATTTTATTCCAAGTGCTCCACATGGAGGCAACTGATTTAGAGACATTAATGCCTGAGGGTGTGATAACTACTTTGAGCGACATGAAGTAAAAAAAAAAAACCCAAAAACATTATTATAAAAATGCAAAACTTCAAAGGTAACAGACCAATCCTGTTTATCCAAGGCTCTTATCCACACATTTCTTATACGATAAAAATAACTTACACTTCACAGCAAGACAGATTTGGTAGGCCATGTGTCTGACTTGACCAATTGAATACGGCAGGTAGTTGTTTTCCTTTAGAAAGTCGAAAGTGCTCAGAGCTAGAAGCTCAAATGAGATACACATGTGACCGTGGTAGTCAAACCAGTCATACATCTGTACACACAAGCTGCAAGAGAAGCAAAATATGGGAGGTTTAGCAATAATGTTGCAGATCATTTATGCCAACACAATTTCACTGATACAAAAGCGAAATAACCTAGTTTAAATGGAACTGATTATAACACACTGAAATGAGCAAAACTAGTTTGGTAAGTGATGTTTAATCACAGAACTAGTAAATCTTTCAGTCATGACGCTTGGATAAATTGTCTATTTTTTAGCAGTAGCACAGTACTCAATCAGAACTCACAATTTGTTGTCAGGATCCTTTTCATTGATCTTCTCCAGTACATTAATCTCCAGGCGAGCTGCTTCCTTGTATTTCTCCACATTCTTGATAATTTTCAGAGCAACATGGGCTCCTCCCCTGCAACAAAACACAAAACATAAATTACTTGGTACGTATTTGTCACGTCAGGATGCAGACAGACGCAGAATCCAAACATGCTTGTCTGTTACACTGAAGGCCAGACACCAAACTAACATGATCTGTTTAGTTCAAGATAAAACATAACAGCTATGTGCCTTACTACAAGAGCAAAGACTCTAACATTCATGGTATTTATAGGATGGGAAAATAGAAAACACTCCTGACAGCAGCTCCAGAACATTAGTAAAGAATCACTGAATGTCATTATGTAGCAGCACTGACCATGAAAATGGACTCGTTTGACGTACATTTCAAGCTCTGTCACAAGAGAAAAAATCTGCCACGAGGAAAGAGGCAAAAACTGTCCACTTTTCATGGGGGCTCAGAGTAACACAAGGATAAGGTACAGCAGAGCTGATTTCTCTGCAGTATGCTGCACCATGTGATCAATAAAGGCAGCAGAAATAAAGATGGAAACTTTGACAGAGTACTTTTTACGACTACTTCACTGACTGGAAGCAGTAAATAACAGTAACAAGAGTCCGTGTTTAATGCTCTTATCCAAATCCTATTTGGCCCAAGGAGTGACGCAAAGACGCTTGCTTCTAAAAATCACTGAACAACTATTCCCTTCTAGGGGTTTTGCAAATCAGACCTCCAGAGGCTGACAGCTGTTGTTTTTTTCAGTTTAAGTTGGCACACACCTGCGATGGTCAATGCACTGCATCACCCTCCCAAAGGTGCCTTCTCCCAAAGTGCTGACAATCTCATCTGCAACACAACACAGAGAGAAAAGGAAGAGAGAAGGAGAGTGGGGAAAGAAAGAACAGTAGCATTAGACATGTGGACTCGCAGCAGGAATACGTAATACAAAAGTGTAGACAGGCGAATCCCTGCTAACGCCCATCCCCTTTTTCAAAGCGCTGCCTATTCAATCTGGCAGGCTGAAAACACTTTGAGGTAGTCTACGACTGAATCAACGGCACTAGGATACAAAATAAGGGGGCAAACATAAAGCACTCCCTTCCTTTGACGACCAATTTGCAGTCATCGAAAATGAGGGCACATCCTTTCGAGATGTGGCCGTCTCTGTGAAGTGTAATGTATAAAACTGAAAAAATGAAAACTGATTAGTATTCCTAGGACATATGATGTATTCTTAGAGGAAGTGTGAAATGTAAAAGTGTTTATATGTGTGCTGGGTGTGCTAATCCTAATAAAAATGACGAAATAAATGATGTGCATGTGAGCTTCCTGCTACAAAAAAAACCCCTAAGACCCTCACTGTGGGAAATAGCTAGCTTAAGTTACAGATTCAAAACTGTAACTGAGATTAAAGCTAAAGTACAACAGAAACAAACAGCTGCAAATGAGATTCTATGTTTAGGAAAGTCAAGTAACCTGTGAAACATAGCAAATGCTCCACAGCTTAAAATCCTAAAACAAAAAAGCAGAATTTATCTAAAGTCCCTCTCAAAATCTTCAACATTCTTTGCAGTCCACCCTGCTATTTCAGCTAGAGCGGAGAGCATTCTAGCAAGGCATCATCATCATCAGGCACTCCCATGTCATGTAAATGCTCTATGCTTTAATACTCATATGGAGAAGGGTTACGATAGAGTAGTGGCAGTGAGTACATCTCTCTTGCAGGACGTCCCCACTCCGACAGATCAGGTGCCCTTCCTCGTCGTCCCTCACACTCAGTGCCCGCGTCCGGCTGTCGCTCCGCTGTTTTCGCACCCAAACCACCATCAGCAGGTCACAACACGACCGGAGGGGACAGGGGGGTTTCAGGGGCAGCCGCAGCCATGGCGTCGGGCGGCACAGGTAGATGAGGAGGGAGGAGGAGGGTGGCGTTGGTTGTAGTTGATGTAGTTGTGGTTGTAGGTGGGTTTCGTGGTCATGGGGCGATTCACGCATGACACCACGTGAAGGAAATATATAACGATAGGGATATAGTGCAAGGGAACAAGTCAAAGATCACATGTTGTCCTCTGTTCCTCTCCCCCCTCTACCTTTAAACCACAGCTGCTTACAAACAAGGAAGCAACTGGCATATCCATTCATCAACGCAAAAACCAATTAAGACAGTAACATAGCTAATTTAAAACTGCCCTAGAATAAATAAGATGGAAGATAAAATGCCAGGACCAAATGTTTTCAAGCAGAAAACAAAAGACTAAAGATAACCCCAATATTTTTACGATATCAAATTCAACTCCTTGCTCACTTACATGTATAATACTTAGTAGGTGTGGTTAAACGTACCCAGCACAAAAAGAAACATTTCAGAAATCTAGGTCATTTTAAATGCCAATAACATATAATAAAAATATGATTTCAGTGAAAATCTAAGTTTTGCATCATGTTTGGTAGAACATTTCCATTTTTTCCTGTCAGTCTTCACTAAAATTTACACATGGCCAAACAACTGCTAACAAAGACATTTCTGGCTTTTTCAAAAGAAATAAGGAAGACAAAATTTATGAAAGGCAGTGCCCTGAAAACCAGAATTAAGTGTGACTAGGTGTAACTACACTTTTAAAGGGTAATGTTAGCAAAGTGTGTATGTGATGAACAACAAGAACTAATGACTGAACAATAATGCACTAAAGTGTTTGCATAAAAATGAAACTGTTCTGCCAAAAAATGCCAATTTAACCAAACCCACTTAAACAAACAAACAAACAACCAAACAAAAAAAATCCCTCTGAAAGAACATAAACAAATCATAAAGATTGTACTACTTACCAAGTCCAGGGGCTGTAAAAAGGAAGTGGTTAAGGAGAGACAGAGACAGAAAGAGCTGAGTGAAAGAAAAAGGAGGTGGAAAGAGAGAGGAAGAGGAGAGGTAAAACACAATCTCAGGTCTGGCTGTACTCACCGAGGAGGATGGGCTATAGGACCTGGTTCTACGCCGCCTTCGTTTGTGCTTACGCCTGCTGCCTTTCCGCCGATACGACTCGTCCCGCTCACGCTCCCTCTCGCGGCCGCGTCGGTAGTCGTACATGTTTGGAGAGAAGTCCCGTGGATAGTAACTTTCGGCTGCTCCATGTGGCTCCCTCTCTCTGTCGCGGTCTCGATCTCGGCTCTGATCCAAGCGTCTGTATCCCTCGCAGTATCTCCGGTCAAATGGTCGGCGTTCCGTTGAGCGATTGTCATAGCTGCGACTGAATAAGTGAGCAGAGGCACACATTCAAGCCTAAAGACTCACCAACAAACCAAACTTAAAAATAGGATTTCAAGTGCTGATAGTGTAAAATACATTCATAGTGTAAGAACTGGGGATGCAGCTATCGATAATTTTAGTAATCGAGTATTCTATCGATTATTCTGGCGATTAATTGAGTAATTGGATTAAGCTACAGCATCAAAAGTGGAAGTGCAACCGAAATAACCGTCCCGGCAGAACACAGGCGGACATCTGCGGTATTGTACATATATAGTATAGTACAGGTGTATTGTACATATGTAGTATATTACAAGTGTATTCAACGAAAACTCAAAGCCATGGAACCTACATGTATTTAGTTGATGCAGAAACCACACAAATATGTTTTTATGTTTGGTCCGTTAAAACTGCTGCTACTGCCGCTGATAGAACAGAAGTTAAAAAAAAAAAAAGATTAGTTTATTGGTTTTTATTACACGGAATATTCAATCAGTAACTCTAGGTTCACTTTGATTTGGCCATGAATTAAAGTGATTTCCTTCATTATGAGACAGTGTCAGACCTACATGCACTTGAATACAATATCACATTTGAATAAATGAAGTTTGATAGTTTTATTGTGCAGATTTCTGTTCTCAATAATCAGCTGCATTGATCAAGTAAAATAAATACATTAACGCATGTTTGACAGTTTTCTACCAGCATTCCTGTCTTACATTATTTCCAGTCGCAGCTTTTAACCATCATAAACTTTTATATTCCTCATGGTTCTTTATTAAAACAACATGTTCACCATCGGTTAATTTTGTGCAGAAAATGAGTCAAATGATGGTTAAACGCTCCTGTTTGTCACAAAGAAAGTCTATGTTAAACTGCCTTCATAGGTCAGCCTCTGATCTGATAAACGCCGTAAACATTAGAAAAGCTGCACCAGTTGAAATTAAGAGCGTCCCATTACATTTGAAATCCCCTTATAATTTATTGATTATCGGCCTGGGTCCATATAGGATGGAGTCTGGGACTGGACTCGGAGGAATCTTTTCAGCCCTAGTGACAACCTAAAAAAAAAACCCATTCCCATTCTGCATGAACATACCTCCTTGAGCGTGCATAACTTCCTTCTTGTCTGTGTCCCCGTCCCCTTCTGTCTCGGTCTCTCTCTCTGTCGCTGCTGGAGGAGTAAGTAGGCGATCTTCTGTGCCGATGTCTTCGCCCTCTGTCTCTGTCTCTGTAGCGGTCTTGGTAGCTGCTTCGACTGTCTCTGTCTGAAGACGAGTACCGTCTATTGTGAGGCATCTGGAGGACATACAAAACATTATTGTGATTTCTCCAAAGAATAAAATAAAGTCAGTGCTTCAAACATAGGTGGTGCAAAAACACATTTGAAGTTTAATAAATGTTTAGTGCACTCAATCTACAAGGAACTCGATCACATTTTTCATTAGAGGAACAGCTGTTCACTACTGCCAGACTCAAGTGATTTGTGAGACTCAGGAAGAGGGGCAGTTGTACTCCACAATTAACTGAATAATCATCTTGAAACATGTCAATTTCCCACGGGATTAATAAAGTATCTATCTATCCATTATTGACATCCCTCACTGACCCCAATGTGGAATGCAAATGCAACTTTGACGTGACATCAAGATGAAGCATGCAGCCTGGAGCCTGTAAATCTGGGCAATAAATAGTTGCAGTTAGACAACTGTTGGAGCAGGCCTGCTGACATGCGGACAGAGAATATCGCTTCAAATCGGGGGATATACTTTTATAACCCTGTTGCATGATCCTATTAAACAACTAACAACCCTCTAACCCGAATACAGTGGTGCTTCAAACGACTGTAAACAACAAACTGCCTTGATAGTAACTACAACATCATACAATTTCAGTTAAACACTAATAAGAGAACATTCATAACAGCATTTCAGGTTTATAAAATAACTGCTCATCAAGCTTCCCCTGAGCTTTTTTTCTGGCTTGCTGCTTTCTTCTCCGACCGTGTAAAAGCAATGCAACACCCGCATTATCGTTAGTAAAAATTAACCGTTGGCGTCGTTAATGTCAGCAAACACCACCACATTAAGTACCGCAACTCTTTCGAACTCAAACACGCTAACGAACATTAAAAAACAGTTTCGAGCTGGACCACAGCTAACCGATAAACGAGCGACGTACTAGTAGGTTAGCATTGGCTGCTAGCAACTAGCTAATGTAAATAATTTGACCGCCATCTTAGCTTAGCTGTGGGCTAAACGGCTACTTGTGCTAGCTGTCGTACGGACCCAAACGTCGCCCTGTGAGCTGAAAAAATAACGTTTACCGTTTTAGCAGCGAGGCCTGTGCGTTTGTCCCACAAAAAATCCGTGGTGGCGTTCCAGTTTTTAATCCTATATCTTCTTGCTAGCCCGACGTTTCAAGGCTCGGTTGCTATCAAGCAGCCAGGGGTTTTTTTTTCTGTCTGCCCAATACAGCTAGTTCTGGTTCAGACTAGAGCTCGTAACGCCTCCTTGCGCTGAAATGCTGCCAGTCCAGTATGAACACAACCACAGGTAAACTAGTGAAGCAGCTACCCAAAACCTGCAGCAGTATAATAAACAATGCATCTAAAAATATTTGTCAAGGTTCAAGTTAACGTCTCAATTTTAGGCATTCATATTTCGAATGTATTTCAACGCTTATTCTCAGAATTACCATAATTTTTACACAGTGACTCAAAAAAATTTTGAATCCTCTCATAGCTTTGGTTTACCATTATTATTTTTTTTTAAATCGTGTCTAATATATGGAGCAATGAGAGTGCCAACTTACAAAAATAATAAGCAAATAAAAGTGGAAATATAAAGACGAATAAAAAAAATAAAAAATAAAATAAATAATTTTGCCTATATAAATAAATATTAATCGAAAAATGAATCCATGAAAGAAAAGGCTAATAAAAGTAGAAATATAAAGACAAATAAATATTTTTTTAATGAGAAGGAATGTTCTGATAGATAAAATTTAAAAAATAATGTGTCAATATGGAGCAATAATAATCAAATAAATTAAAATTAATCCATAAAAGAAAAGGTTAATAAAATAGAAATATAAAGACAAATAAAAAATAATTTAAAAAAAATAAGAAGAAATGTGCTTATAAATAAAATAAAAAATAAATAATATTGCTATATAAAGAAATTTTAATGAAAAAATGAATCCATAGAAGAAAATGCTAATAAAAGAAAAACATAAAGACAAATAAATAAAATAATTTTAAAAAAGAAGAAGAAATGTGCTTATAAATAAAATAAAAAAAAATAATGGGGCAATATAAAGCAATATTAAGCAAAACTGAATTCATAAAAGAAAAGGCTAATAAAAATAAAAATATAAAGGCAAATAAATAAATAAAAATAAGAAGAAATGTGCTTATAAATAAAATAAAAAATAATGTGGCAATATAAAGCAATATTAATCAAAAATTTAATCCATAAAAGAAAAAGCTAATAAAAGAAATATGAAGACAAATGAATAAGAAATGTGCTTTTCCTTTGCTTTTAAAGCGACATTTAATGTCAAATTCTTATTTTTTAAATAATTAATTTTTTTTGTCTTTATATTTTAATTTTTATTAGCCTTTTCTTTTATGGATTAATTTTTTTTGATTAATATTTCTTTATATAGAACCATCATTTATTTTTAATTTTATTTTATTTGTCTTTGTATTTCCACTTGTATTTGCCTATTCTTTTATAGATTTATTTTTTAATTAGACACTCACTGCTCCATACTAATAAGCAAGTAACAGGAAGTTATAAAAAATGAGATGATTAATTCAAAACAAACTTTAAGATTAAATGACACAATAAATTAAAGATAAGCCCAGATATTAACTCTAGCTTATCTTATTTTTATATTTACTTTATTCAATTCAACCTCTTTCTTATGTATAGTTATAATTACAGTTATAATACTTGGTAGGTGTGGTTGAACATACCCGTCAGAAAAAGAAACATTTAATGAATCTGAGTCCTTTTGAATACCAGTAACTTTAATAAAATATGATTTTATAGAAAATATATACATTTAAGATAAGATAGTCCTTTATTATTTATTATTTGAATCAAATGTGACAGTAGTCCTTGGATCATTTCTACAGTAGATGCTCTTCTACACAACAGCATGATAATGACAGCTGTCTAGTTTAGAGGTCATTTGGATGTGAACTCCTCTTATTTGCACACCTTGACCGTGTTGAGTTTTTCAGGGGAATATTTGCATAAGAATTCATTTTTAAGCTGTGTACTGCAGGAGGTTTTGCTGCAAGCATGGCTGCATTTTACTGCTTGACAACTGTCAGCTACCTAATAAAGTGAGGCCAGTCTGAAAACAAACTGTTTTTTTGTTACCAGACTTTTAGCATGTAATACCCGCTGCAGATTCCCAGTGTGTGCATCCACATTGTGTTTCTAAGATAAACTTTATCCGAGGATTTACACATAAATTTAGGAGCTTTACTAAAATTATTCCATCTGAATTCTGACACAAAAATCTCCAGCATCTCTTAAGTACACGCCAAATGTTTTTTAGTTTTCTTGAACAAGAATGTTTCGACTGATATGTATTTTTTGCATCATATTGGAGAGAACATTTTCAGTTTTATCAGTTGTCGCATGTGGCCACACAACTGATACCTCGGGTATTTCTGCCTTTTCCCAAAAAATGCAAAACATTATATATTTTTTATTTGTTTAAGTGAAACAAGTAAGCAACTAGCATATCCAGTCTTCACTGCAGTGATATAACTAAATCAGAACTTACTTTTCAGAATAAATGAGATGGAAATTAAAATGAGAGCCCCATATTTCATTAAGCAGGAGAAAAAAAACAGCACTCCAATATTTATACTATATAAATTCAACCATGTTCTCAGTTACATTATTATTATTGCATTATAGTTACAAATTATAATAAAAACATATTTTTACATCATATTTGGTAGCACAATTTCAATTCTCTGACTTGATCTTTGCATGCGGCCCAACAACTGCTATCACGGGTATTTCTGCCTTTTCTGATAAATATGAAAAAATTATATTTTATTTATGTAAAACAAGGGATCAACTGACATATCCATTCATCAGTGCAGTAATATAACTAATTCACAACTGAATTCAGATTAAATGAGATGGAAGATAAAATGTCTTGTCCACATGAAAAACTTAAAGATAAACCCAGTGTTTATACCATATCAACACCTTGCTCACTTACATTTGTAGTACTTAATAGGTCTGGTTGAATATAACCCTCACAAAAAGCAACAATAAATTTAAGTCATTTTAAATGTCAATGATTCCAATTAAAATAGGTAAAAGTTTAGCATTTTATTGGGCAGAACAGTAAAATTTTTTTCAATCTACACCAAAATTCACATGGCCAAACGATTGCAGTCACAGGGATCTCTGCCTTTTACAAATGAAATTTTAAAAAAGTGTATTTTTCTTTCATTATGCCTAACATTCTTATTTAATAATAATGATAACTTTGCTTTTATAGGGTTAGCCTAACCCTATACTTTATTTACCAAACCCTTCTTGCTGCAGCACCATAAACTTTTAAAAATATTTTATCCATGCCCAATTCACCTTTATGATCCTAATTTTGTTATGGACTGGTTTTATTATTTTTTCAGTGTTAAGAGAATGCATGGTTTCTGGGATACTGCCACAGTAGGCCTCCAGCTTGTTCGTCGTCCTTCAAAAGATTAAAACTTAAAATCCAAACGTCCGATTGCAATAATCTTGCACCTGATGAAAATAGTCAAACAAACCGGGGCTTAAAAGTATAGCACCAAGTGTGCCTTAAAACTTGTTAAAAATGTAACTTTGTGGAGATCCTCCATCAGATATACACAACACTGTCACCATGCCGACGCAAGCACACAGGCCTACTATATTTTCCCTGCAAAAACAGGTCTGAAACCTGTGTGGATTACATATATAACGACCAGGTCATTATTGAAAATGAGAATTAGTTCTCAACTAACTTAAAATTTAAAAAAATAATAATAATAATAATAATAAAATAAAAATATACATACAGTATATACAAACATTGACATTTGTGGGTTAACAAGTTCAACTAAGCTTGACAAATATAAAACAATATATCTTTATTAAAAAACACAAAAATGACAATAAAATTCACATATTTACAGTATTGGACTGTTTCAAGACATTTTTTTTCCAACAAGACAGAATTTTCAGTAGGACGAGAGAGTCTCAACCATGACTCCATGCGAAGCCTTAAAAAAAAAACAAAAAAAAACTGTCTACTAGTTAACTCTGCTCATCAGTCAGCTCAGTGCTGTCAATGGATTTCAAAAGGCCCACGCAAGCTTGAAGGAACATCGCTGGGCTGTGAGATGTTTTTGGTGTGGAGGTCATAACACACAGTGGTCCGAAGAAACTGAAAATCCCTCATGATACGACACAGCAGGTTTGATCTGAGGGGATATTGCTGCGTCACTCAGGAGTGGATCTGTAGTCTGGCAGTCACATTGGCTACTGAGAGACCTCTAGGGCAGAAGCCACAGAAAGTCTGTAGAACTATTTTCAGGATATGTACCTCACAAGTAAAATTTAAGGCTACTGACAGCTCAGGACGCTGTATCCAGTTCTCCTCACATTCATGGTTCCATCAGTCTTTATGATCCTGGAGTACACAAGACAGGAAAGTACAGAGAAGATGTGAGATATTTGAAACAACTTGAATAACTTCTTTATTTAGCACAAGCGACCCGACCGAGAAAAAGCAAAACAAAATGGATGGATGGATTTAACTTACCATCAACTGAGCTGTTTTTTTTTTCTTCATCTCCAAGTGCTCCCTCATATTAACCATGTGTTCCAAGCGAATGGAGCCTCGGTAGAGCCACTCCTTATGCTGATCATCCTAAGCATGGCGACACACAAACTAAATGGAATCATGCAATCTAAATAATCTAAATATATACAATAGCATGAAAAGACATTAAGAAATCAGTTTAGAAAGTTAAAACGGTACTGACCTGAAAAACAACCTGAATCAAGCTGCAGTCGAGCAACAAGACCTCACACTTCTGCTGGACTCCGTTACGTTCTACACTTATGGTTTGTCCAATCTTGTACTGGGTCTGGGGCGGGTAAGGCCAGGACTTCATGTACTCCTGCATGAAAAACCTGTGGCTTTCGTCTTTAATATCTTCCAAAGGGTCTGTCACTGTCACAGAAAGTGGCATAAAAACTTGTGTTATGATAACAGGTACAATAGTTTGATTTCCACTGCATAAATTAGTATAAACTCTTTACTAGGAGGCTCTTCATAGGGGCTGTGTATAAGATAACAAAGACCATTTTGTGGAAAGAAATTAGGCAGAACCCCTTTAACCAGAGTAATATTAAAAGGCTAGTCTTGGGTATATTTTCACTCCTTTGATCTGAACTCTAACTTAGTTCCAGACCTCTTAACTTCTGCTCACTTTTCAGATTTTGTCAGTGATTCAGATAAGTTTGCTGAGATCACTGATGCTTGCTTTACCGATTGGAAATAAAACAAATAAACCAGTTAGAGCCCTAAAGGAGTAATTCAGAATTTAGACACTGTCTTCCAGTGATAGACCCAGTAAAACAGCTTGGTTGTTTGGGTTTTGACACATCTTTTTTAAAAGGAAGAGATTTGGACACAGGAGAAAATGTACAAGCCATAAGAAAGATAAGATAAGAGAGATTTGGCTTTGCTTCACAGTATATTCCTATTTCCTTATAAGGTCACAGCTAATTGCACTGAAACTGCTAACTCAAGGTTGTTTAAGGGTGGAAACCAAAATAATCCTCCCTATGAGGCACCTGCATCCTGCCTGAGACACCACCAGTAGCTGCATCACATCACAGCTAACAAGGAACAGATTGACAGGTAGAGAGCAGGAAGAGGGTTCTAGTAGGTTCTTTTTACAGACTGCGGTTCTTGGAGATTGGATGGATCATGTTCCAAGAGATATAGACGTATCTGTGCACCAACTAATGGGAGAGCTAAGTCTAAAACACGGTTAACCCCACCTTTAGTCAATCACATTTCAATATTTGAATTATATGTTTGTGTTCTGCAATCAATCACATTTCACCATACTGTATAAAATGTTGTGTTCATATCAAACTTTATCCTTGTCTGGGAGGCTGTTCCAAGCAGAAAAGATCCTTAAACAAGATTCTTTTAAGACGATTTTAGAAAATAAACAGCTTAATTGGAGAGAAGTAGTTTTTCTATCTCAAAAAATGAACACGCTCAACAACCTTTTACATGATATGACTTGTAGTGCAGAAGTCTTCACAGGTCCAAAAATTCACACCCAAATCTTAAAAAACAAACAAAAAATATACAACCAGAATACAAAACAGACTGGTCTACTATTAGAAAGTTAGGAGAGATACTGGATCGAAACCCACAGAACCAATCAGTGCTGATTTCAAAGGTGAACTTAAATAATGAATTTCAAAGCTATCACAACAAAATGTATGAATAAATGTAATAATGTAATGTTAGAGCCCTGTTAGGACAGCCGGTCTCAGCTCCTAAGGTTTGGGTAAACTTGTGAATACCTCTACTCCACTGCCTTTACTTTTACAGCCAAAACTTTTTGATCTAAGCTGGAGCAGTTTTCTGAAACAGCTCAACCAAATACATCCTAATCACTCAGACAGATGAACTTATGTCTGGATGGGAAAAAAAAACAGGCCTTATGTGAACTTACATGCTTTGTACACCAGACGAAGTACAGGTAAACCAACATACATGGGTGTGTGATCATCAATAAACACCAGGAACCTGTTCAATTATAAAACACACATACAGAAAACTCAATAAATGCATGCTTTGAATGGATAATCTGAACAAAATCACAAAAAGGTATCCATCGTGAGTAACCCACCTCATGCGGTTTCTTCTGGTGGGGATCTCCGCCAAGATACCAGGCAAGAACTCGGCCTCGTCAACTTGACTCCTAACAATCACACGTGCACCGACGAACAGCCGGTCCACCTTCGGCATGTCGTCAAGGGCAACATGGTGACCAGACACTAGGCTCTTCCCCTTCTCTTCAAAATTTACTTTGTATTTCATCTTATCATCTGTTAAAAAGGAGGAAAAAAACAACAAATTGTGCCATATTAGCTTCAACATGCAGCATATTTCCTGAATGTGTTTCTCTAACTAATGCCACATCTATTTATCACAAGAGAAGTGATTCAAGAAGTGAATCAAGGCCACATCCTTGATTACCTTTCCATAGGCACACTCCATATCTTTATTCAAGTACTGGTATTTTGAATTCTTCAACAGAAAAGTCATAAAACTTTTAAAAACAGTTCTCTTTTCTGAGGCTCTTGAATTACATGAGCCTCTGAGTATGCAAGGCAAATCACTTAAAAGTCACACAAAGTCTGAAAGTCTGTGAATGAATTCTACATCATAGGCCTACAAGTATAACAAACAACATGTTAAATTTGGAACATCCTATTTATGGAACTGACGACAACAGTCGCTCTGTTTACAGTCGGTATGAGAACACATACTTTGATTTATGAGCTGTTTTTAATTTATCCACGCATGAAAAATTGTCACACAAACATTCCGAACAACGGTGATAAACATGTACAGCTGATAAAATAGCTGTCACACTGAAGATAAATGTGCTTTTTAAATTCTTACCCTTAGTTATTAGTTCCATAATTGTCCCTCGTTGCCAGCACAAGACCTTCTTTCTGGCTAGGACAGTCATGTTCACGCTGATCTCTTTTGGTTGGACGCTAGGAGGGGTCTTAGTAGCGGGCTGGCACATAAGTGGTACTGTTGTAGACGACTGAACTGGGACTGTTGTAGACGACTGGACTGGGACTGCTGTGGACGACTGAACTGGTACGGTTGTGGTCGTTCCTCCTGTCACTGTAATATGAGCAGCACATGTTAATGTAAAATTCACTCTCTGATAATTGATTAAACCCATTAAAAACTCGACTCTGTGTATTAACATGACATCTTAGGATGTTTTTATCAATAAAAATAATCAATTTATGCCTTTAAATGCTTCCGATGTAACTGTACACTGTTGCCTCATCCGCAATGGGGAGGGGGGATCTATGAAGTCAGCTGCATATGAATCTGTTCTAGCACTGTAAGACTACTCTACAATACACAATGGCAAGTTCTAATATTGGAAAATTTCAGCCTGGGCAGTTTTGTGTTGACAAGCAGAGTGTTGTGGAGGTTTAGCTAGCAACGGGCTACCATGACAAAGACTTCTGTGATGCTTGCTTCTGGCCAGATGTAATTTACTCAAGATAAGATGGGGTCTATTAGCGTGGAGAATAATAACCATTGTTCCTCAGTTCATGTAATTGATAATGCTGCCATTTACCAGTGAAGAAAATTGTACAATATTTGCATTTGCAAGGATTCAGTCCCATTAATGAACTTCAGGAAAATGAATGTAGGGGAAAGGCGTCTAATTATGGACATGCCCCTGCTGCATTTTCCCAGTTTAAGTTACAAACACTGAAATAGCAAACTGTTAGTTAATCATAAATGATCTGCTTTGCCTCTGTCTTCTTCTCTAAAATACAATAAACAACTAATATAACTGCCAAAAAATACATCCATCCATCCATCCATCCATTATCTATACACCGCTTAATCCTCACTAGGGTCGCGGGGGGGGCTGGAGCCTATCCCAGCTGACTCAGGTGAAGGCAGGGGACACCCTAGACAGGTCACCAGTCTGTCGCAGGGCTACATACAAAGACAAACAAGCACTCTCACATTCACACCTACGGGCAATTTAGAATAATCAATCAACCTCAGCATATTTTTGGACTGTGGGAGGAAGCCGGAGTACCCGGAGAAAACCCACGCATGCACAGGGAGAACATGCAAACTCCATGCAGAAAGATCCCGGGAAAGCCGGGACGCGAACCAGGGACCTTCTTGCTGCAAGGCGAAAGTGCTAACCACTACGCCACTGTGCAGCCCCTGTCCAAAAAATACAGATAGTTGAAAATATAAGCAGCGAAATAAATTTGCTGAGGATCTCTACTATGGTTTTACATCAGCAGAAAAACATATAAATGACAATATAAACACATTTCTTTCTCATAGGAAATTCTCAGGTATCGCTCTATAATAGTATAAGATCTTGACTGTAGTACTAAAAGTGTGACATTTTGTGATTTGGTGCTATATAAACAAAAGGATTTTTTTTTCCATGACTGAGGTTATATGAGAGTAGCGAAGTATAATTTCTAATACTATGAAAAAAAATATACGCAACAATGAAGTTTCACAGTGGTAGGGGTGATTTTACATGATGTGTAGTTCGTGTTCTTACCCTTCGTGTTTGCTGGCACTGTCGATGTTTTCTTCTCCTGACTGTTAGCATTGGTATCTGTCTTGCCTTCAGGTGGTGGTGTTGTGTTGCTTTTAGCATCTGTACTTGCACTTGCTTGCGATGTCGATGCTTCTGCTACATTGTTCTTAGCGCAGATATTTTTGGTGGTTGTCGGTGTCGACGTCTCTGCTCTATTGCTCTTAGTACCAGAATTTGTGCTTGCTTGGGGTGCTACATGACTCCTATTACACTTTCCATTCCTTATATTTATTTTTCTCCTCTTGTTTGAACCAGCATTAAAAGTTGAGATGTTAAAATCTGAGTCACTTGAGTCCCCTTCTGGTTCCCACAGGTTATCTGACTCAGCACTGCTTAAAGATTCATCTTCACTGCAGCGCCTCTGAGGCGTTGGTCGAGCATCAGCGATTGTAGATGCAGGTAATCTAGTCAAGACCACCTTAAGTTCTTTTATTAAAATGTGATGGGTTGTTTTCCTATTATCTCTCCGCAGGCTGTCCTTGTCTTCTAATTGTGGTACAAGAAGAGCAGGACCATTAGATTTTGCAGGGCTGTAGTCTAGAGAGTCATCAGTCTCACTTGGTGATGATGGTGTTTGACCTACAAAGGAAAAAAAGCACTGCTTAAATTGTGGTTTTTAAACTAACAAATACAAGACCAACTGAAATATAACAGGAATCAAAAGACACAAATACACCAAATGAATATTTTTTAATTGAGTACAGGAGGTCCTCAGTTTACGACATCCTCGACTTAAGTCATTTCGCTGTTACGTCGGAACTGATCATGGGCCAGTCCTCGGTTTAACGTACGGCGTTCCGTCGATATGTCGGAACTGGTTCAGTGGAACTAGCGGAGCGAACAAATACGTCGTCACGAATACTGTATGTACAGTAGTCACACAGCACTATAACATGGCTTTGTTTACATTTTTGCTGGTACTTTCCTACCGATTTGTGTTTCACTGTGAGCTAATGACTGCTTACGTTACTGTAGTTGTAAAAATATGTAAACTCATATCGTGACGCATGTAACGGATTTCTTTACATTTTCACCGGAGTTCCAGCTTATGGTGAAAATGGACTTGCATCACACCGTAGGAATGGAACTCCAACGTAACTCGAGGACCCCCTGTAATCCATTTATGTCTTACAATTTGTACTTCTGGAGTCATCATCATCCTCATCACCATCAGAGTCTGTGTCGCTGTATTCCCATCCCAGCAAAGAGTACAGTTTCTTCACAGTTTCTTCACATGCTGCCACAGACCTGAATGATGATCGACAACAAAGAGAGCATGAATGAAGCAAAAAAAAAAAAAAGTAAACAGGCAAAACATAAACAACTAAACAGATAGGGATCAATAAACTGTACTTCTAACCTCTCACCATTTAATGAGGGTGTCAAATCCAAAATACCAATATAACAACGTCTGTCATTGCATTATTAACACAATCGATTTCGGTTTTTGGCAAAAAAAAAATTCCTCGGAATGCAAATGGAACAATAGTATTTAACAAGACAGAAAAGAAAGTTAAACATTTGTAGAAGCTTCCATTATAGCTCAAGAAACACATTTTACTCTCTTAGTTATGACACAAAGATGTAACTGGTTTTAGACCTTTAAGACCACACAGCAGAAAATAACGCAGGATTCGGCCCACTTGCACTGTAATCATTAAGAAATCAGGATCTGTCGGTAGATTTTCGAGCTGGTTTCTGAGTTGGGAAGCAGCTTTTGGTTGCCCCAGTTTAAAAAGCTGAATGGTTAACAGACATGCTGCATAATGTACATCCTAATCTGCAGTTTACATAATTTGCTAATTGCACTGCTCAGATTGTGACTTTGATATGAAATCAATTAACTGTTCAGCCCCTAGATAGCACACTTTAATGGTTTCCAAGTAGACTGATATTTGTAATTTGTATATTCTGCAAATTATGGTTTAAAATGTATTATTTTTAGTGAATATATTAAAAGAAAAAATCCAGACCACATGAATTGACCATTTTTTAGACTGGCTCAATGAATACGGAAGACATGTATTAGATGTCCAAAGTTGTTTAAATCAATCCAACTGGACTTTAAGAAGGTTCCTTGAAGACGTTTCACCTCTCATCCAAGAGGCTTCTTCAGTTCTGGTGGTGGTTGATGTTGCCTCAGCTTATAACCTCTGTGAGGTGTGGTCAGTGTTATTCACATTCCGACGACCATTGCCAAGGCCCACCTGGCTCCTCAACGATGGTCGTTGGGAGCCAGGGAGTGACAAAGGGGGTCGTTGAAATGTGAGTTTCACCGAGCCCTCGTATGCTAATGGTGCTCGTTAGTATGAGCCACCTCACCTGAGTCATTCTGCTGACTAGTTCTTTTGGGGAGTTTTGAAAGGACCTGATTGTAAAATGGTGAAAGATGATGTCGCAGACCACCCCCCCGTTCAGAGATAGCTTCTCCACTTTGACATGTCAAAGTGGAGTGACAAGTCCAGTTGGATTGATTTAAACAACTTTGGACAACCATGACCTGGATGAATGAGAAACTACACAGACATGTATTAGATGGTTAAATTACAAAATTAAGGGAAAAAAGTGTTTGGTTTTAGGAATACAGTTAGATGTGTTTAAAGCAGGTTTTTTTTTGTTATTTCAGGAGTGTCAGATGTTGCTGCTTTCTTTGACAAGAGGTAGAAATAAGGGACTCAAGTAGATACAAGACTCACTCGCAGAGCTCCACGAGGCTGGCCACCTGCTTCTTCCTCCGTTCCAGCAGCAAATCCAGCAGACTGCATTTCTCCAGCAGATCTGGAGAGATCAGCTCATTCTGCTTCACCTGGTCTCTGATCCAGCTCTGGAGCTCGTCTCTGCTCATCTCCATCACATCCCCTTCCATAACCACTGCAAAAAATAAATAAATAAATAAAGTATGGGGTCAATTATTCTGTCTTTTTTCTGTTGTTGTTGTAGGCAGTTTATTATCTTCTTCTTGTATCTGCTAGTAGGCCACCCATTTATTTGAGGAATCTCCAAGACACATACAGAAGCAGTCCAACTAGGGCCCATTATCAGTTGCATCAACTCGGTTGCCCATAAACTGCAAAACACTGATCTCCTTCCAGCTTCTGTGGTCGGCAACACTTCACATTCCATCAAAAACTCCCATTATTTCACCAATGAATTCAGAAAATAAAAACTGGACTCTGAATAAATCCTAGTAGCCCATAATGTCACTTCACTCTTCACATGCATCCTCACTCCGGAAGCAGGAAAGACTGTGATGAAGAAAATTGTTGTTGCACCTTTGCTATTTGCCAGACTTCTCATCCTTTACCTTTTGTTTTCTGCCAGACCCCCTGATTAAATTACATTTTGTTCTTTGTTGTGTTACTCTCTGCCACTGATTAGCAACCATTAATTAACTGCTATTCACCCTTGTATGTACATAAAGCCCCTCCCTACTCTATGGCCATCCCTATAAAATGTGGACTCACAGACTCTGCCAAAGACTTCAGAGTTCTTCTTTGTGAAAAGTTAAGGTAAAGTTTTTTGGTTTTTTGTGTCTGTCATGTTTTAACGTAAAACAATGATGATGATGCCATGCTGAGGATTGTGAGATGTGCGACAGAAGGGGATGTGAAACGGCAAAAAACTTGGGTGTCAAAGGCAGAAAAATGTAATAGCAGGACAGGGAGTTTAGACCAATTTCTGTGGAGGAGAAGATGATTGCAGTTTGTGTGGGCGAAGGTGTGAATTTGTCAGCTTTAACAGGGCTGGCAGGTAGATTTTGTTACCTGGCTGTTTCACTGTCATTCCTGGAAAATGTCGATCTTTGTTTCCCAGAGTTCAAGAAAACAAAAGTCTTGTTTTGTCCACAGCCTACAGATATTCAGTTTACTGTTACAGAGAAGACAGTAGAAAACCCTAAAAAAGAAACTTAAATGATAGAATTTAGAATCATTTCATTGAAATTAGTTGGCGATTGATTTCATAGTTGACAACTAGTCGATTTAACCGTTAATGTTTATGCTAAGCTAAGCTACATATCTGAAGCCTTCAATTCAATCATAGCATCATTTTACACAGGGACCATCAGATGGAACGAAAAGCAAAACACACTGTAGAGAGTAAGGGGCCTTTGAAAAACGTTTTAGACGTCCCCCAGGCTAAAGGTTTCACCATCTGAGAGACAAAAGGGCAGTTACTAAAAAAAATAAAACAGACCTTGACCCTCATATAACACCAACCGTTGGCTCCGACTGAGCGGCTCTGGCGCTGTTCTTTATCAGCCTAAACACAACCGAGATACGTTTACTACACGATTCGCTCGCTGCTCGTTCATTGTTATTTTCGAAAGGGGAATATACTGCTTTAAAGTATGTTAATTAAAGCAAATATCTTACCTTTCCGCTGCATTTCAAGGAGCTCTCGTGTTGCCTCCTCTTCTTCTTCCTCTTCGCCCGTCACTGCTGCATCAAGTCGTACGAAGCTCACTGCTGCCCCCTGTGTCCGCAAGTGGGATCAGCGTGACTGCCTCCTGGCCAATTCATTTAAAACAGCAATGCGACTACACACACATATATATATATATATATATATATATATATATATATATATATATATATATATATATATATATATATATATATATATATATATATATATATATATATATATATATATATATATATATATATATATATATATATATATATATAAAATTAAGAAATAAGCAAATTTATTTATTAAGAAATAAACGAAAAGTAAGTTCTAAAGGTGCCTGGCCTCTGACCTCTCCTGGACCATGAAGCTCAACACCACCACCCCTCGGAACAAACACATCCATGACTGGTTAGATGCTGATTTGATTTTGGCTCCAAAAGTTTCTATAAAGGATCAAAACAATGGCTAAAAATTGGGCTCTTTTATGTTCTTCTAAGCTAGGGCTTTGTTTTTCTATATTTTACTTTGACTTCTTAAGTTAACTTTAATACTATGACAGCATGAATATTTCTTGATAACTACGAGCTTTGAATCTCAGTGTTTTCACTTCGCCACACTTTCGCAATGTAAATCTGCCAAAGTTCCTCCTTGTCTCAGCGTTCCTGAACCAACTCATCCAGCAGATCATCCCAGCTCCACATCCTGCAGTGGCACCCTCTCCTACAAAGGCTACGCGAGTATCATTTTCCTTCTGCTGAACAGGTGAATTTACAAATTAAATCTTGTTTTCCAATTCTAGAGTGATTCTAAATTCATCACCTTCCTACCCACTGCTTCCAGCGACGATCACATTTCATTAGTTTGTCTGCATTTATTCATTATTTATTCACTGTGTGTTGTTGATTGTCTGGTCGTAGTATTAGTTAATAAATGTTTGTATATAATTATCATTGGTTCTATCATGCATTTCTTTGGGGAACTGGAGGTCAATGAAATCAGAACTTCAGGTGGCATCATTTTAAACAGTGAAATCAAACTAATAAAATGTAATGACCAACCAGTGAGCAATACTGGATTGTGCAAAAACATAAAGAACTTTTTTTTAATCTAAATCTTATCTTAACACAGTTAATGTATTAACTTATTTATGTGTGTATGCATGTATTTATTGATTTATTTAGTACTGTTAACATATCAGAGTTCTGAGTGAATTTTTCTTAAGATAGGCAAAGGCCATTTATTGATTACATATAGGCTATTAAATGTTTATTAAAAACTAAAAAGCATTAAAAAAAAACAACTTAGGCATTTATTGAGTCACTAAAATACTGTAGAGTACAGACCACATCAGCATGATTATAAGCATCCTCTGGTAAATTAACAACCAGATACTGATGTCTCTCACCATATGGACTTCAGGAGATGATTAGATGATGATAAACTGTGACCTACTGGTTGGGTTCTCTCTGTTCTCATGTTTCTTACATGTTTGTTCCCTGACAGCCGGGTCCTAATGTTTTTTAAGCAACACACCATAATATGACGTTTTTACAATGATGGTTCTACTATGGAACCAGTTTGACATGTTCAGGTGTTCTTTGTGTGAAAACTCAGAGATTTCAGGGATCAGAAGGTGGTTTTCAACTTTCTTTGTTAACTTTCTGCTTCAACTTTAAACTAAATTTCCTTGACTAAGCCAGCCGTCTGGACTTCCAGTAAGCTGTGTTCCTATTGGCTGTCCAGGTGGCTGCTTGGTGTTATCAGGAACACCTGAGCAGCTCAGTGTCTTCCTGCTTTATTTAGCTGCAGACAAACATTTCCTCTGTTTCTCTTCACCACTGAACCGGGGTTGGCTCCATTGCTTTAGTTTGTTCTTTAGGCGTTGACTTGCAGCTTCCAGCAGTAAAATCGTCTTTAATGTGTTTCTTGGTGTGTTTTAGGGCTTTGTACTGGATAGTTGTCTTGGTAAATGTGGTTCTTTAGCCACAGTTATCACATGGTGCTAATGTGTGTAGTGATTAGTGGATTTGGTACAGCTGAGTTGTGTCTTTATCTTGGCTGTAGTGAGTCTTTAGAGGTTTTTGGTCAGACACATTCTGTATTCTTGTTTGTGAACCAGCGTTGGTTGTCCAGAAGGTAAGAGTTCCTGTCCTGATTCTCTGTTCTCAGAGGTTCTCTGGTAGGCTGCAGGAGACTTTAGCGTTTGGGTTGTGCTAGTTTGGTTTTTGTATGGTTTCATTTGGACGACTATCTTGAGGCCCCTCCATGTGGTTTAGTGAGGTTTTCTGGAACAGTTCTACAAAGCAACCTGCAGCAGAAGAGACTTTGAGAGTTTTTAGGAAGTTCTGGGGACCAGACTTTAGAGCAGCAGAAACATTTGTCAGCAGTTTGAGCAGGAGAAGGTGAGCTTCAGAGTAGAAATGAGGAGAAGGAAACCTTCTTGACCCATGTGGTGAGGTCCTGTACCAAGAGTTTGAGCAGGTTGTGAAGAGTCTGTAGTTCTTTGGTCTAAAAGCACAAGAAGAGTCGACTCATTAAAGGAGAAAACAGGAGATATTGTTGGTTCTTCTGTTGCTCTGCAGTTTCCAGTTTCCTTAGACTGAATATCAAGTTTATATTTTAAACAATTTCCCATGTGAGCCCAAGAAGACTTCAATAAACTCCCTCCACCCCCTGAACACAACACATTTTATTACCATGTTAAATGCTTTTTTTTTTTTTTTTGAGTTTTAATCATAGTTTTAGCATAGTTTTTTCTCTTTGCTTGTTTAGTTTTGTCATCTGTGTGAAAGGTGCTAAACAAATAAAGCTGAATTGATAAACTGAATAATTGACTAACTCATGATTGTGACAACAGAAGTATTTTCATTGTGATTTAAGGGTTTGTTTCATTTTTAAGGTTGGGGTTAAAATCTTGACAGAAAAAAAGATTAAAGAAATAAACTACAGCAAATAAGCAATTAAATCAAAGGAAAAAAAATTTAATAAAACTTTTAAAAAGAAAATTAAACATTAAATACAATTAAATTATATTAGACAAAATATTTAATTATGGACAAACCACAAACCTTTAGTATCACTTTATCGTTTATTAGGACTTTAATGGAATCCACCAGCAGATTTAGTTTTTGTTGACAGACTTTATTCTTGTCGTCGGACTGCAGTATTTAAAACTCTTCCTTCTATTTGACCTCATGTTTATTAGTTTTAGTGGAGAAAGTTTGAATTGTCAGTTAGTCTCTTAAAAACTAAATAATAAATTGGATTAGTCAAGAGGTTTAAATTTCTTACTTTGTCATATTTTAAACATAACAAAAAAAATATAAAAATAAAGCATCTTGAGACAATTTGACCCGTAATTGGCATTATATAAATAAAATTGAATTTAAATTGTATGTATCTTGTAATGTTGGAGTAATTCAGCCATATATGTTGGAAAACACATTTTCTTTGTCCATTAATCTGTTGATCGTTTTCTCCAGTAATTCATTTCTTGTTTTGGTTTATAAAATGTCAAACCCAAATATATTCAGCTTACGGTCATAAAAACCAAAAAGATTTACATTCATGATGCAGGAATCAGGCAGTTTTTCACTTTTTATCTTAGTTTAGTCAGAAAGATAGTTGATAATGTGTGAATTGTTGCAGATTGTGAGCCGTAGAAGGTTTTAATCTTTGGGGCCGAGTGTCAGAAAACATTTAGAAACCAACATCAACAAAACATTCAACAAAGATTTGAACACCATTAAAGGGAAATCCAACTTTTGCATGACAATGTCTAATTAAAGGACATTTATTTCCAATGTAAATGTGTGATATTCATCCTCTGGAGCTTTCTCTTCACATCGTCTTCCACCTGGACTGGTTTGGTCGGGAGCATGTGCAACAAACATTTGAAAAACTGCACTTTACCATCAATGAATGACACTGAAGTTTAATCTCTACATAAATGACACTGAGTCTGGATGTGCTGCTCTGTCATTAACTCCTAAGTTTAGGGAAAGTTCAAACAAAAGAGGACAGTTCAGATCAGACTTGAGAATGAGCTTATTTTGAACAAACATCTCAGACTTTCTGAGCTTCAGCACCTCTAGCAAGATATTTTAACAACAAGCAACTCAAGAGATCCAGAAGTTGGAGAGAGTTAGCTTTAGCTGAGCCAAAGAACATGTGGTACGCTAACCTAGCAAACATTTCAGACTTTTCTCTGTGAATTCTGAGAAATAATTTCCTATTTAATGACAGAGCTACACATCTTAACTCAGTCTCATTAAAACAGACTCTAATTCAGTGTCATCCATCCATATTAAAGTGCAGTTACCCAAAATGTTTGTTGCATGAGCTCCAACAAAACCTCAGGAACATTTTAGCTGGAGTGTTAACTGAAATATTTATCTTCACTGTGAACAATAAAGCGTCTCATTCAAGTATAAATTAAGAGCATCACTGCAATCATAAAGCAGCTTTATTTGTACAATGAATTAAACCAAAACTAAAAAAGAAACATTTGGAATATGGTGCAGATAAGCTTGAGTCATTCTCAGTAAATTAAATCATACTTTGGACTGATATAGTCCATTTATATTTCCCCAAAAAATCCAACTGCACATCCCTCCATGGTGACAGATATCATCAGCTGCATCGTCTGTCAAACCTATTATCTATCAGCAAGATTGTGCAAAAACTGCACATCAAATTTCACGAAACTTGGACGACTTTGTTGAAAACTGCACTGACATTGGGGCCGGTGTCGGCAGAGGACTGCACTGTCTGTGTGGCCCTCTAATTAGTCAGGGTCTCTCCCCTCTCTTTCAGTTCCAAAAACCGAGCCATATGGTCCAGTCGTATGGAGCCTCGGTAGATCCACTCCTTGTGTTGATTATCCTGAGTGCGACAGAAGGATAATATATTAAATTATACAAGCAAAACTGGCAGGAAAAGAACATTAGTAGTATAAACAACAGGAGCTTTAAATTATACTGACTCTAACCAATCAGAGACAGTCTTTTATTTGCAGATGCTACATCTCTATAGATCATTTTTAAATTTCTTCATAATAAAATGCATGTTTTTATGGTTCACATGTGGTTATGACAGATATCAGCTCTCCTCCCGCTGGAAAAAAAATGACATAAGACCTACATTATTAATTAAACAAATACTGGAGACTTTCTTCATAATAGTGACTTCTATATATTCATTATTCCTAGAAGGCAGTGTAGTGGTTAAATCATAGTAGTGGGTAGCCATTGGGCACTAAGCCACGAACAGATGTTTGCTTATCAGTTGCTCTGCTTATTAAAGTGCATGGCACGGGCTGTACCTGTGTACACAGACTTCTGGGTCAGTCTGACCTGTGTACACAGACTTCACAAGATGGTATGATGAAAGACTGTGACTGAGAGATGCCCTGAGAAAAGCCTGATGTGATGCAGAAAAGGTAATAAAGTGGTTTGATGGGTTGGGAGTAGAGCCAGGAGGAACGGGGCTACCTCCTCCTGGTGAAACTGCCCATCCATCATTAATTTTTGGAAAGTACCGAGAAGCCCAGACACCATTAGGAACGGAACAGGTGGTATAACAGTGACAGATTTATGAGGCCTGTCGTAAAAGAAGGATGGGCCTGGGGCGTGGAAACCACCAGAACCGGACAGTATAAAAGCCAGTGCATCAGGAGGGATCTTCAGACATACCCCGGGGTATCTCTCAGTGTGTTTGACCTGTACTTTGAGGAATAAACACACTTCTTTGAATCTGAAGACTGACTCCTTGACTCTTCACTGCCTCCATTGGAGAGACATTGCAACTATCACATTTGAACCTGTAAACCCTTTAGAGAATTAGAACTTAGAGTCAGAACTGAAGAAGCTTCAAGTTGTGAAGACATTTATTCCACAACAGCAGCAGCTGATTTTTTTTTTTTTTTTAAATTTCCAATGTTATTTCAATGCAAATCTTTTTCAAATTTCTTTTTTTTAAAAACTTCTTTAAATTGCAGCATGTGCTCTGACTTGAAGGGGGGTTTGCTGTTATGTGTGCCTTTGTTTTTATCTTAGCGGTATATATACATGCTTTAAAACCTGCCTGAAAATCAATAACAATAAAATATGTAAAATAAACAAACCCAGAAACGTACCTGAAAAATGACCTGCATCAAGCTGCTGTCAACCAGCTGCACCTCACACCTCTGCTGCTCTCCGTGTAATTCTACATTAAGGCTCCGTCCAGCGCTGTAATGGGCTAAATGAGGGTACGGCCAGTCTTTAAGGTACTGCTTCATGAAGCACTTGTGAGGGCTGTCTGGAATGTCATCTAGGACATCTTCTACTGTTGAAAAAAAAATTAGACAAGAAGTTTGTTAATCCTCTTCCTGTTGGGACCAGAAGAATATAACGTATGGGGTCATCCATGCTCAAATTGTAAGCTTTTGTGAGAATAAACACACATTCATTCATCCAAAGGTCTACTAGTGGTCAAAAACTCGACAGTGTACCCTAAAGGCACCGTCTGATATAAATAATGAGGAAGCAACAGGTGGAACTACCTGCACATTATTGTCTCATATGCATAATCTGCACAATGTGAATATCAACAGATATTCCTCTTTTCGTTAACTATAACACCTTCTACAGCAACAAGTCAAAGAAGCACAGAATTTCACAGACGGGTCAATATACATTATTGTGGGACTTTTTGTAACATAGTTGACAGGTATCATAGTTGACATTTTTGCTGTTTCCAGGCTTAAAATCAACATGGCTACCTATAACCAAACACCACACGGCATTTTTACACAAAGATTCTTCTAAATATTATATACACACATAGACAAAAGTGTTGGTTCCCCTCGGTTAATGAAAGAAAAACCCACAATGGTCACAGAAATAATTTGAATCTGACAAAAGTAATAATAAATAAAAAATCTATGAAATTTAACCAATGAAAATCAGACATTGCTTTTGAACTGTAGTTCAATGGAATTATAAAAAAACACTCATGAAACAGGCTTGGACAAAAATGATTGTACCCCTAGAAAAGACTGAAAATAATGTGACCATAGGGACATGTTCAATCAAGGTGTGTCCTCTAATTAGCATCACAGGTGTCTACAAACTTGTAATCAGTCAGTCGGCCTATTTATAGGGTTACAAGTAGTCACTGTGCTGTTTGGTGACATGGTGTGTACCACACTAAACATGGACCAGAGGAAGCCAAGGAGAGAGTTGTCTCAGGAGATTAGAAAGAAAATTATAGACCAGCATGTTAAAGGTAAAGGCTAGAAGACCATCTCCAAGCAGCTTGATGTTCCTGTGACTACAGTTGCACATATTATTCAGAAATTTAAGATCCATGGGACTGTAGCCAACCTCCCTGGACGTGGCTGCAGGAGGAAAACTGATGACAAAACGAAGAAACGGATAATACGAACGGTAACAAAAGAGCCCAGAACAACCTCTAAAGACATTAAAGGTGAACTCCAAGGTCAAGGTACATCAGTGTCAGATCGCACCATCCGTTGTTGTTTGAGCCAAAGTGGACTTCATGGGAGACGACCAAGGAGGACACCATTGTTGAAAACAACTCCTAAAAAAGCAAGACTGGAATTTGCCAAACTGCATGTTGACAAGCCACAAAGCTTCTGGGAGAATGTCCTATGGACAGACCAGACAAAACTGGAACTTTTGGGCACATCAGCTCTATGTTCACAGACGCAAAAATTAAGCATATGAAGAAAAGAACACTGTCCCAACTGTGAAACATGGAGGAGGTTCTGTTATATTCTATCTATTCTAGAGAGAAATGTGCTACCCAGTGTCAGAAAGCTTGGTCTCAGTTGCAGGTCATGGGTCTTGCAACAGGATAATGATCCAAAACACACAGCTAAAAACAGCCAATAATGGCTAAGAGGAAAACATTGGACTATTCTGAAGTGGCCTCTATGAGCCCTGATCTAAATCCTATTGAACATCTGTGGAAGGAGCTGAAACATGGCGTCTGGAGAAGGAACCTTCAAACCTGAGACAACTGGAGCAGTCTGTTCATGAGGAGTGGACCAGAATACCTGCTGAGAGGTGCAGAAGTCTCACTGACTGTTACAGAAATCGGTTGATTGCAGTGATTGCCTCAAAAGGTTGTGCAACTAAATATTAAGTTAAGGGTACCATCATTTTTGTCCAGGCCTGTTTCATGAGTTTATATTTTAAAATAATTCTGTTAAACCGTGGTTCAAAAGCAATGTCTGATTTTCATTGGTTAATTTTCATAGAATTTTTATTTATCATTACTTTTGTCAGATTCAAATTATTTCTGTGACCATTGTGGGTTTTTCTTTCATTAACCGAGGGGTACCAACAATTCTGTCTATGTGTGTATACAACTGAGGAAAATTTTAACTGAAAGTTATTTATCAAGATAATTATAAGTACTTTTGCTTCCCTGGGGTTCCCTTCCATGCACATCTGCTGTAACTACTTTGGTAGAATATATTTGTCTTTCTCTGTGCATGAAAACAAAATATTGTAGTAAACCTGTTGACATTTGACTCACACACTACTTTCTATTAAATAACTCAGAAAGTCTTGGAGTCTGTCCAGTTTTTTCTTCAGGAGGAAATGACATCATGTGGAGCAGGTCATGTGATCTGGAATTAACACACTTCCTTGAGAGGTGTTTTTGTAATGGGGAACTTAGTTGAAAGGGATTTCTCGGACACAGATACATTACAAATTTGATATATTGGCAAAAAAGAAATATCTGTCATGATTATCTCAACTTATTAAAAAGAACGCATTCAAAATAATTTTTGAATAATCTAATTTTATTATTGTTTAGCTAATTAGAAGGTGGTTGTTATTCAATTCAGACGGTTATTTAGTTGGCATTTTAGTGATATCCAGTAGGGGTGGGATGAGACAATTTCCACGAGACGAGACATCTCACGAGATTGAGTTCACGAGATCGAGACGAGATTTTAACTACCGTTTTTAATAATACATGAAACCTATTTTTCACAATATATTTTCTTTTTATTAAGCAGACTGCAACGTCATTAACAAATTTAACTCTAAATATCAGCTCTTAACAATCAGGAGTGTAATTCTCTCTGCAATAAAATTGTTTTTTAGCTGAGAAGGTTAACAAACTAAAAGTGCTTTCTTTTTAAAGTGCAAAACAAAATGTGCAAACATTTGTGGATAACTCAAAAAATAAATAAATACTAATCTGTTGTTGTTTCGAGGTTGTTTTTGGTGGCGTGGTCAGGTTCAGGCTTTTGTGATAGTTCTGTAAATGTCTTTGCATACAGCTCGTGTTAGCTCCTGTATATGGCAACATCTTTTTGCAGTGTTTACAAACGGTTTGTGTCTTGTTTGCGGATATTTTACCATCTTTTTCTTCCACCGGAAAACCAAAGTGTTGCCACACTGGAGATTTAAAAGTTGGGGATGGATCCTGGATTTCTCCTTCGTACTCCATTGCATTTCTGGCGGTTCTCTCTGTCTCGACTGCAGCACGTCTGTGCACACACCGGCACACACGTATCAAAACAACCCGCGCACTCATTGCGCACTGTTGCCCCTTAGTGGTGGGGGGTGTCATTGCATAACTCAGCAGTAGTATATTGAACAGGCCAAGATAAAATAAATACTAAAGGACTGTTACTTAAACTACAATCTCGTGGAAGGCGTGCACGGGAATTCTCGTGACATTTTGATCTCGCGAGATCTCGTGCCACGAGATCTCGTCCCATCCCTAATATCCAGTCATTTTTTATTAATAAATGATTGCTTCCATAATAAATAATAATGGAATTTGTAAAGACGTGATCATAATGAACATAAAAAACATCAGTTTTTTAACTTTTAATAAAAATGTATGCAAGATATATCCCATGGACTGCAAAAGTCCCTCAATTATATGACCCAGATATTTTACACTAAAAACCTTGCTTAATGCCACATTTTGTCAGTTTTCTTTTAAAGTAGAACATCTACAGAAATTGAAAACAGTTTCTCTGAAGAAACACCACAAAACAACATACAAGTGAGTATGACACAATTATGCTATTCTTTAGACAGATTTTGTGCTGAGGATGCTTTTTATGGAGACATTATAGAGGTATGTTTCTAGTCTAAGCCTGTCTCAAACAAAGGCATGGCTCTCTGTAAATAAAGGCTCTGAATATGACTGGAGAATTTGTTGGTGTGATAAACAGCTGATAAAAACAGTCGACTTACATGGTCTGCACACCAGGCGAAGGGAAGGTAAACCAACATAGACGGGTGTGTGATCATCCATAAAGACCAAGAACCTGGAAAATTAAACAGAGTTTGCATCAAGATCAAACTTTTAATAGTGCATCTGAGTATTTCTCTCTTTTAAATAAGCCAAAGACACTGTTGGATCGCAGATGTAGGGACAAAGACACATTTAGATGCATACCTTAAGCGGTTCTTTCTGCTGGGGAGCTCACCCAAAACGCCAGGCCGGAACCGGAACTTGTTCTCTTGACACTGAACCACCACACGGGCGCCGATGTACAGCTGCTCCAGCTTGGGTGTTTTGTCGAAGGCGATGTGGTGTCCAGATACTAGACTCTTTCCCTTTTCCTCAAAATTAACTTTGTACTTCAACCGTCCATCTTCTGCGAAAGAAAAACAAAGAAAAAGTAGTTAGTCTATTGAGGTTTAATTTAATTGTGAGAAAACTAAGAAGCATAATTCATTCTAAATATACACTGGGGGATATTTAGCAGCTCCATTTCTGAATATACAAACAACCCGATATGTATAAAAATTTCAAATATAGCACAAAACCCTAATTATTAAACACAGCAAACAGCTGGATAAAATAAATAAGGTCAGAAAAAATGTGGTGGACAAGTTTAACAAATGAAACTTGTATCAAAAGAGCTGCAGTTTTTAAGAGTAAATAACCTGTTACTTTATTGATTAAATATAAATCATGGGTCACTGTAGTCACCTTAACTTGACTCTTATTGAGTGTATATAAAATCACAGGCGTATCAGATCTACATGATGACTTGTTACCTTTACGGAACAGCTGCATTCATTTATTTTTTGTTGTGTTGTTCCACCACACATCCATTGTCTTCTTCACTATCGGTTATTATATTCTTAATTTATTTATAGCACTTAATCAATTAACAATTAATAGTTAACACCTATACAACCCACACAAATGAAATTGACCAAAAAATAAATATTAAGGCAACAAAGAAGTATCATCTTCTCCTTCTGTAATTGTTATTCTATGATTCCTCAAGAATCATTTAATCTATAAAATTGCAAAACAAATATCCCACCACACTGCCACAGAGCCCATAGTGACATCCTTAAATAGCATTTTTTTCTCGACCCACAATCCCGAACTCTAAAATTAATAATTACTAATTTTTTGTGATTCAAATAATGCATTTACTAAATGTTTCAGCCAACAGCTAAACATCAGAGTTTTCAATGAGCTTTATTATTCTACAACTGAAAACAGTTTCTTTCAAGCTGTTTTGGTTTTATTTGAGTCTGCAGCTATGAAAACACAACGCTTGTTTTAGTGTTTTGTCATTTTAGCACATTCATTGCTTTAAATTGTATTATTATTTTTAATTCAGTGTATTTTTCTTACCTTTCGTAAGTATTTCCATTATTTTTCCCCGCTGCCACCTCATGGGTCTCTTCCTGGCCAAGACAACCATGTCCACTTCGACTTCTTCCTCTGGCAAATTGAGGCGACTCTTGGTGGCTTCATCAGAGCAATGGGCGAAAGCTGATGATACTATAATGGGGGTTTCTGGCACAGCTGCAAAAAAAAACCCCAAAACACTATGTATAATTGTAAGTCCTTGGTGAATGCAAGTATATTGTTATAAAATTAGAATTATGTTATGATTAAATGCTCTTCATGATTTCAAACTACTGTATAACTGTGTGACTGTGAACTCATATAACCCAATGTACCCAGTAAATTTCCTTGATCTAACTTTGACCTTGAAAATATAAAAAGTTGGTCCTGCAAGCAGCCGCCTGAAACTGGCTGCTCAGAAACTGATAATACAAATGTAACTTGGTTATGTGCTGCTTAGAAACTAAACTGCTTCCACCGATTGCCAGTCACTCGTTCAGACTCTGCTCTGTTCAAGTGATTCCTTGCGCAAGTAAAACTTTGCTTTGATTTGAGAGACGACTCTGAGTATTAATTTGGAAAAGTCAGGACTCCACTGAAGAATTTTCTTGACACATATCCTTGTGAGACCTGGTCCACTCGTTCATGTCCTCTGTACTTGACATTTGTTTTTGTTCTTGTTCTATATCTTTTGACTCATTTGAGCTTCCCGACTAAATCCTGATGTGTTCAATAGAGGACATCCTGGCCTTTCCAATGATATCTCATGATTGGGTGGGAAAATGGGAACTTTGTTTTTATGCTGAGATAAAATGGAGACAGCAGCAAAACTCGCTTGCCAGGAAAAGAGAAAAGTTTATATTATATATTTTATATATAATGTTAACATAGTGTTTTACTTCAGGTAATCATATATTTTCTTGTTTCTGAACATGTCAAGAATACAAATTGGGGTCAGAGTTCAGTTAAACTTTTGGTCAGGAAAAATAATAGCCCCTTTATGAATGTCAGCTGTTATGGACATGAGAACGATTTAATATATTTTCTATATAAAGTAATTAATGTAATAAATAAATAGTTGTTTATGACTATGTTTCATTCAACCACTTAACTTTTACACTATTGTTATTTAATTTAGTTTCTTAAAGTTCCATTAGAAAATCAATTGGCATGTTTTCTTGTCAGCCTGTTTTGATTTCGAAGTGTCGCTGTTTTTTTAATTTATTGTAAATTCATCCTGTTGTCCACTACAGTGGACATGCTGTAAAATCTATTCTATTTTTTATAAAATTCTAAACTGTGAGTTGTTGTTATAGCTCGGAAAAAGGCAGGAAATTACAAAATACTTACATTTTGAAAGACGCTTTTTCCTCAGTTCTCAGGAGGATAAACCATACCCGACCCCACTTAGCTTCTCAGATCACACACGTCATACATCCTGAGGGTGGCGTGGTTTTAACATTTTAAAGTAGATTCTTTTTCCAGTGGTTTTCACCTGTGACTGTTAGTGGTGATCATGTGTGGATGCTGTGTGTGTCTTTACCATTGTTGCTGCTGCCCGCTGGTGATGTTTTCTGTGTACTGTTCTGGGCTAAAAGTTCTGAATCACTGGAGTCGTCTTCTGGTTCCCACTGCATGTCAGAATCAGAGCTGCTGAGGGACTCATCTTCACTGTAGAACTGCTCAGGTGTCGGTGGCCGCAGACCGCTGATCTTGGATTCAGGGAGTTTGGTCAAAACTACCACTGCTTTTTTCTTTAGATTGAGAGAGTTCTCCCACTGTGTCGTCTCATGTGGAGATTCAGACATATTTTCTGCAAAGAAAAAGGCATTAATGAAATTGTGATCTGCAACAAAGAAAGAAAAAAAATATAGCTGGCATTATTGCATCCTGAATTCCTTTCGCTTTGCTGCAGTAATTGACTGGAATTCCCTCCAAAAATCTCTGAAACTGCAGAAGCTGCAGCAGACCCTCGATGACCGCTGCACGTTGACTGTTTTCACTGAATTGCTAGCATTAATTTATGCTGCTTTTAATCTCTGTTTAAACACGTGTGCATCCTTTTTTGTATATGTATTGTTTATTTGTTTTCTTTCTTCCCACTGGGGCCTCTTGCCAGGTCATCGTTGTAAATGAGAAATTGTTCTCAACTGATCTTACCTGGTAAAATAAAGAATTTTAAAAAAACTATTTCGATAACTAGCAGTCACACTTAAAGCAAAATGCCAAATATTTTCCGGTTAAAGTGTCTCATACATAAGTGGATTTTAAGCTTGATTGTGTTATTGCTGAAAAACAATGATCACTTTGAGCTTTGGAAAGATAATGAGTCAAAAATAAAAACAACTGTGCAGCCCCCAACTTCAACTGGGTTAATAAACAACACCATTATTTTTCTAGTGACACAAAAATGTACTTACCATTTTCATCTCTTTCACCATCAGACTCTGTCCTTCTCTTGTTTTTTATCCTCTCTCTGGTCTCCTTAAGCTCCAACGTTCTCGTCTCCGACTGCCCAACCTCCATAACCACTGCAAACAACACATTTCAAAACATCTAAAATAGGAGGTTGATTGATTTCTGGTCTGACATGGGACTGATTGATTGGCGACATTTTACACACGCAGGACACAGTTGACCACTTAGCATCAAGATTTATTACTAGGGGTGGGACGAGACACAATTTTCACGAGACGAGACATCTCACGAGATTGAGTTCACGAGATCGAGACGAGACGAGATTTTAACTACCGTTTTTAATAATACATGAAACCTATTTTTCACAATATATTTTCTTTTTATTAAGCAGACTGCAACGTCATTAACAAATTTAACTCTAAATATCAGCTCTTAACAATCAGGAGTGTAATTCTCTCAGCAATAAAATTGTTTTTTAGCTGAGAAGGTTAACAAACTAAAAGTGCTTTCTTTTTAAAGTGCAAAACAAAATGTGCAAACATTTGTGGATAACTCAAAAAAAAATACTAATCTGTTGTTGTTTCGAGGTTGTTTTTGGTGGCGTGGTCAGGTTCAGTCTTTTGTGATAGTTCTGTAAATGTCTTTGCATACAGCTCGTGTTAGCTCCTGTATATGGCAACATCTTTTTGCAGTGTTTACAAACGGTTTGTGTCTTGTTTGCGGATATTTTACCATCTTTTTCTTCCACCGGAAAACCAAAGTGTTGCCACACTGGAGATTTAAAAGTTGGGGATGGATCCTGGATTTCTCCTTCGTACTCCATTGCATTTCTGGCGGTTCTCTCTGTCTCGACTGCAGCACGTCTGTGCACACACCGGCACACACGTATCAAAACAACCCGCGCACTCATTGCGCACTGTTGCCCCTTAGTGGTGGGGGGTGTCATTGCATAACTCAGCAGTAGTATATTGAACAGGCCAAGATAAAATAAATACTAAAGGACTGTTACTTAAACTACAATCTCGTGGAAGGCGTGCACGGGAATTCTCGTGACATTTGGTCTCGCGAGATCTCGTGCCACGAGATCTCGTCCCATCCCTATTTATTACTGATGATAACTAAGGGGTAAATGCCACTGGGCCTAATTTATTTAAAAGACCCTTAATGTTTTATTAGCCCATTACATTAGTTCTTTGTTGTCTTTGAAAGTGAACCCTTAATGTACATGCTCAAATGACTGGATCACTCTGTAGGTGATAGCTGTTTTTACTGAATGTGCCCCTGCAACATGGAAAAACATGCTGAACAACCTAAAGCTTGCTTTGTTTTTATCCTTCAGTGCACATCTGATTTCTCATCTTATCTTATTTTACTTCCAGCTGTTCTTGTTTTAGTTTATTCTGACATTTTAAATGCTCCAAATTATGTTTTAATTGTTTTACTAACTTTGCTGTACTTTACTGGTATCCAAGTTTCTTATTCGTGTGCCTACGTTTATGCTTTTCTGAATCAGCTACACTGTCAGTAGGGACTACATAACCATAATGTATTGTAAACTTAAAGAAACTTTATATGTAAAATGATGACAATATTTTTTCTTTTTTAAAGTAATTCATTAAGATAAGATAAGATGAGATAAGATAAGATCAACTTCATTCATCCCAGAGGAAATTGTTTTGCCAGAGTACAATACAATAAACAATAAACAGAGGTTAGTGGAATATGCACACATACACAGAGGTTAGTAGTAAAATAGAAATTACAAAGAACGCAAAGCACAAAATGCAAAGTGTCTAAATGTGTTTGTGTGAAGTGTCTTAAGTGTGGAAAGTGTCTAGAAAAAAATGCAAATAAAAAATAAAATAAAAGATAACACAAGTACAAAATGTAAACTGAAAACTAATAACAAGAAACAGATTAACAGAAAATGAACTGAAAGTAAGAGTAAACAGATGTATCGCAGTAGAAATATTGCACCTGAACAATGATAATACAGATGGTGAGTCTATTTGGAAACAGTCCGATGATATTGCACATGGAAATAAGTTTGTTGATTATGTATCTCTTCTGCAAAAGGGGGAGGAATTGTACAATTTGAATGCCACAGGTAGGAGGGACCTCCTGTGGCGTTCTGTGTTGCACATCGGTGGTCTACGGTGCTCTGACAGGACGTCAGTGTGGCATGCATGGGTGAGAGGGGTTGTCCGTGATGCTGAGCAGCTTCCTCAGCATCCTCCTCTCAGACCTCCACTACAGACTCCAGCTCAACCCCGAGGACAGAGCCAGCTCTCCTGATGAGCTTGTTAAGTCTGTTAGTGTCAGCTGCCTTCAGCCTGCTGCCCCAGCACACTACAGCATGGAAGATGACGCTGGAGACCACCACCACATCATTAACTAAACTGACCATGATTCACAGTTGATGAGCAATAGAAGGGGACTGGACTGGACAGACAACACAAACAGCATCTACAGGAAAGGACAGAGTCGTCTGTACTTCCTGAGGACACTGGGGTCCTTTAACATCTGTAAGAAACTGCGGCAGATGTTTTACCAGTCTGTCGTGTCCAGTGTTCTTTTTTATGGTGTAGTTTGTTGGGGAGGGAGCATTAAGAAAAGGGATGCTGCACAACTGGGCAGACTGGTAAGAAGAGCTGGTTCAGTGGTGGGCACAGAGCTGGACTCTCTGGTTTCAGTAGCAGAGAGAAGGACCATGGAGAAGCTGCTCTCCATCCTGGACAACATCCAGCATCCTCTGCACAGGACTGTGATCAGGCAGAGGAGTGTGTTCAGCTCCAGGCTGCTGTCTCTGACTTGCTCCAGTAACAGGCTCAGGAAGTCTTTTGTCCCCCATCAGACTGTACATCTCATCACTGAGTGGTCAGGGGGGTCTCATTCTCCATCACATTAAGACTGATCCAATGTGATTGTTAAATGTCATGCACTTAATGTAGTTTAACACAACTGTGGTCTTACTACCTGTCAAAGTCACTTTAAATAGCGGTGCCTCAAAATGTGTACATACTGTATACTGACCTTTAATATATTTTATATTTCTATAGATTTTAAAATTAGAAGTCTTTTTTATAGTATTGTGCAGCATGTTTTTCAGAGTATACACTAAGCTTTAATGCTACTAACCTGCTTGTCTTGCCTGTTTGTTATTTGTGTTGTTACAGGTTGAACACTTGGATTTCCCCCGGGATTAATAAAGTATCTATCTATCTCTATGGCGATGTTCCAGTAAAAAAAAACAGCTGTTTGCAGCTAGAAAACTAATTTACCACATTCACAATGTCTAGACTGTATTTCTGTTTCATTTAATGTTATCTTCATTGAAAAAATGCTTGTCTTTCAAAAAATAAGGATATTTCTAAGCGACCCCTTTTGAACGTTAGTGTAAATTCTGAGACAGTCCAGATGTTTAACTCAACATAACATCTGTCAAAACTCACTGATGTAGAGACAGTAAAAGCTAACAGCGTAACAGTGGAGCCAAAACTCAGAGCTTACCTGTTGTCAGGTCTTGAATTATCCTCCTCAAAGGGAAAAAATCTGGCCACACCACAATACAAATAATTTTATTCGAAGCTAGCTGTCAAGCTAGCACCACTAGCATACCTGCTAGCTAGCACCAAAAATATAACGGTTCAGAAGACGCACCGTTTGACAGTTTTAGAGGATTTCAATCCCAGCTTCACGCAAATTATGTACAAACGCTGAATCTAATCAGCTAAAGAGGTACATTACAGTAAATTAGCATTAAACACGGTTTCATCCGTCTTCTGAAAGTCTTCTCTTTCTTCTTCTACTGCTTTTATTTCTTCTTCTTTTTCTCCTACTGCTTTTTCTTCTTCTTCGGAAACTATTAAATTCTGCATCACCGCCACCTGCTGTTCTGGGTCAGAATGTATGTTTTACGTCAAATTTACATTTTTACTTACAAAATTTAGTGTAAGAAACTGAAAAATGATTTTAAAACGCTGATTTCTTGAGTTCTTTTGTAGAATATCTATTATATGAAACTATGTTCGTCTCTTTCTGAGGTCTTGGATTAGCTACTTTCTGTCTGCCTCCTATTTCTGTCATTCTGATGCTTTTTTTGTTTCTTCTTATCTACTATAGTCACATTTATCTCTATTATGTCTACTTATTTTGGGCAGTGTACTGTTGTGTGTCCTAATCTAAGTATAAATATTACTATCTCATCACTGCACACCTCATTTATCCCTGTTTACTTTAAACGCAGAAAAAACTATCATTCTTTCCTTTCTTACTCAGATCGCTTTTGCCTCCTTTTCTTTAATTTCTGCTTAATAAATGCTCTGAATTTCTGTCCAGCTAAAGCTAACTGCCAACTCAGTGTGATTATTATTTGTTAATGTCAGTGTGTGCCACAAAAAAAACCTCACTGTAAGTCCTATCATTTGAATTCTGTACAATTTTGTTGTTTTTCTGTCACATTGTTGGGTTTGCTGTCTGTATGACTGAAAGTAATGGTGGTTTTTGATCCTCTATTCGCTGCACTGCTAACAATATTGCAAGAATTCCTTTTGTTTCACTTTAAGACATTGCCGCAAACTTGTATGTGGATTTAAAATCAGTTATTTTGGATTGTTAGCGGAGACTTAAAGGATGCTACAAACTCAGAGGCTACATCACATTCAAATAATTTACTGTACAAAACAACATTAACAATGTCATTTGTTAATGGTTCTTTTCATTCATTATCTTTTTCTGTGAAATTATTAAAACAGTAACAGTAGTTTTCATGACTCTTGATAGAAATATATTCATTAGCTTTACCAGACGGTTCTGGTCACGGATTAAAAGGCATTTCAACTCTGGTTTTTACCTCGTCAACATGTGCATATGCTGTTTTTTATATGCTGGAAGACTTGTCATGAGGGAAATGAGCAGTGGCTGAGGATGTCCACCTCAAACCTGCAGTGACATTCTCAAAAACACAGATTCAGACTTCTAGGGTTTCATACGTAACAAACCGAAGCAGCTAATCCTCTCAGCTTTCAGGTGGGGCTTCCATAATAATCCTTCTTCGGACTCGGTGTCCTCAGAGCATGTCTGTCTGAATCAGTCCCATATTACATCACGCCATTTTGTAAATTAGAGTAGTTTTACAGCGTCAGAGGAGGTGAGCTGGCAGCTCGAGTTGCAGCAGGTGGGTGAAGGCAGAGGTGGGCAATTCATAGATCTGCACATTCTAGAGGAAGCAGCGGTGTAGAGTTGCATCTGAGACACCTGAAGGCAGGAAGGGATTACTTCTTGGGGAAACCATCTAAATAAATAACTTGGATACACCGAGATGAGGTTTTAGGGGTTTAACACTAAACAGATGTTATGAAAATGATTGTATTTTGTGATTAAATGTTCTTATTCACTGTAATGCTAAATAACTGTGTGGTGTGTAACTCATATGAAGCTGTGCTCAGTAATTTTCCATGAAGTGCTGTAAAAAGGAACCAAGTCCTAACCGGCAGCGACCTAGAGATAAAACATATGAAGATGTGTAACTCATGCTTATGTGCCGGTGTAAAAACTAAGCTGTTTCTCTCCTTTGTCAGTCACTTTCTCAGACTGTGTTCTGTTCATGTGATTCCTTGTGCTAGTAAAACTTTGCTTTGACTTGAGAGATGACTCTGAGTGTTAGTTTGGAGAAGTCATGACTGTACTGAAGAATTTTCCTGACACCAGATGGGGACTTTACCATTTTAATTTAGGCATTTGGAAGCCACTTTATAAAAATGTGTTTTGACACCGGATTTCTCTTAACATTAGCTGACAAATATACTGAACAAAAATATAAACACAGCATGCAAATGATCTTTGTTTTTGACTTTGAAAACGTTTTTTAAAACGTGATTTCCATTGTTTTTGAGAGAAAATGGTTCCATTTAGCCAAATGTGCACAAAAAAAGCTTATGAGCTGTTCAACTTGTGACCAGTGAAACTAATAAGGAACGGCTTTAGAGAACAACGACCAGGAAAGTGATCAGCACACAGATACTCACATGACTATAAAAGTCCAGCATAAAATGCGGCTTAATTCAAATGGTATGATGCCACAGATGACAAGAGAAAGATGAGAACGAGCTTGTTGCTTGCTGGATGCTGGGACGTCTATTAGGGTCATAATCAGGCACTAAAATATCTAAAACGCCATCATTTGTCATCTAGGAAATCGTTTCAGACAGAATCCTGTTGTCCAAAAATGCCCAAAAAGTTTGCGAGGCTCTTCAGGAAGCGTGAGAAAAAATTCCACAAGCAGCATCGACAACCGCATCGTTGCATTGCAGATTAATGATTTCTGGTCCTCACATTATCATGCCCAAACTAGTATGTATTTCGTTGGTTTATGACGTCCATTCTGCTGTAGAGCTACCATGTGCTGGAATAACAAATACCGATTCCTTTACATTAAAAAATAATTGAGAATTTACTAAGAAACTATGTGGTGCATCTATCACTCAGATCATCATCAGAGGAAAATGAAAATGAGACATAAATGACTTGAAACAGAGGTTCAGGGTTGGGTTGGTGCTTCAGGCTGTGGGTGTGTGCTCAGTCTCAGTATTCACCCCTGGGCTGTTCAGAAGGAATTTAAGTCACAAACACTCAAATACAACCTCAGTCACTGTCTTGTGACTTCCACGAGAGTGTAGTTATGACTTCCTGCTCAAAGGGCCTGATCCTAGCGTGTCATGTAGACCTCTTTCTGGTTTAAAAATATATATTCTATTAGAGCAGTGAGAGTGCATCTTCATTTTCCTGCAGAGTCTTTTTACTTTACAGATTTTCTCTCTTCTCTCAGGTGATCTGCTCCTCCTGGTAGGTGGAGGTGGAGATGGAGCCGTAAGGATCCACCACCGTCTGGGCGCAACGAACCACCGTCACCAGCAGGAAGAAACACAGCAGGAAGAGGAAGAAGAGAGCAAAGCCGAGGTCCACGTCCACCTCGAACTGAGGCGGCGGGTGAGAAGCCTGGTCCATGACGACTCGCTGATCCTTCTGGAACTGGTTTCTTCTCGTCAGGTCAGCAGCATCACTTCAGGAAGGCCTGTATACACGTGTGCTGCTGAGATGATGGCGAGGACTTGGTGCAAGAAATGGAAATCAGAAAGAAAGATGAGGATAGACACGGGGAGGTTATGGTCTTGGATGCTTTGAATATAAATATAAATGTCTGTGGTTTTATTTCTGCCAAAATACAGGAGAAATAAACAAAAAGATCCCTAAAAAAACATTGGTTCCCCATTAATTCCTTAAATATGAGGGGTTTTTTTTTTTAACCCTGTAAAACCCACTCTTGAAAAATATATCAGCCTATTTTTTTATTATTATTTTCTATTATATATATATATTTTATATATATATATATATATATATATATATTTTATATATATATATATATATATATATATATATATATATATATATATATATATATATATATAAAATTTTGAAAAATATAGAAGAAATGAGCAATAAAAATATGTTTTTTATTTTTAGTTTAATTTTTTTCTATTTTTTTTAGTTTTATATTATTTTGCTCATTTTATTTTCTATATTTTGGTATATATATATATATATATATATATATATATATATATATATATATATACATATACATATAAACACATTGAATTTTGTTTATTATTTTAGTTTATTTTTTGCTCTTTTTTTAATATTTGGGTCTTACAGGGTTAAGAGCTGCATTTATTTGCACCACTGATTAATGTAGAAGTTACTCCTAAGATTAATTGTGTTCTGCAAAACATCAGAAAACTTTCTAAACTACATAATAAATCAGCCAGAACAATATATTTGCCTACAATAGAGCCCTGCATGGATATTGCATCCATTTATACGTCACTGATTCATAACTGCCATGTCAACAGTGACACTGACAAGTTGATTTTGATACTAAAAAAATCTACATCTCAGTATAAAATTTAGTCACAATTAGGTCTTTATGTTAAAACATACCATCAGGATCAAATTTGACTGAAAATGTTTACAAAATAATAAATTAAAGATCAAAATTTTACGTTTAAGTTATTAAAAATGCTTAAAGACAAATTTAGCATAATTACTAAATAGCTGTTAGTGATTATTGATTGATTTCAAACTCACCATCCTACCTGCGCTGTCATCCTTGTGTTCTTTGCTGCAGAGTCTTTCCACCACCTGTCCAAACCTTTGAAAAACTGTCACAGCATCTCCGTCTTGGTCCCCTCTGAAGTTCCTTACAACTCAAGTTACATAAGACAGTCATCAGTTACCAGAGTCTTTACTGTCTCCCCCTTTCATGATCATCACAAGAAAAATGAGCAGCCTGCAAATTAGCTCCAGCACTCCAAGACACATGCACACGCGAGATACACAAGCATACACTTGCACCTTGCGACCTCCCCCCGCCGTGTAAAGCTTTATTAATACTTAAGCAGGAATTGAATAACGGTCTACACAGTTCACAAGTGAATCAAACACCCCACTGCCTTTGTTCTGCTGTCAACAGGACCTTCATCACTGTCACCAATCAGACTTAACGCCACCATAACTGAGGCACCTTAGGTGCAACTAAGCTTATTCTTTTCACGCGGCTGAAAAGGCAGCAGAGAAAGGAGGGGAAGCTTAATGTGAACGGAAAGGCAAAGATTTAAAGAGGAGAAAGAGTGGACACTGAAGGGAGGCGTGGACAGGAAAGCCCAGACAGTCATAGCGGGAGAAACAGGAGATGCATTAGCAATTAAACTGCAGAGCCAGATGCAGGAGCAGAGTGGAAACTGACCCTGCCGCTTTAAAATGGAGATTGTTACAGTGAGGCTGCCAGTGGTGAGAACAGTGGGGAGGATGAAGTGCAGGGCACGCTGGTAAAGTGATCCTACTCCATAAGCAATTAGCCAAGGAGGCCTTTTAAGGCTGCAAAACACTGGAGGGGAGAGTGACAGAGAGGAGGAAGAAACAAGAAAAGAGTCCTATTAAGGGGAGAAATCTCAAACTTTTACCTTGAAACTTTTTTCTTTAAACTCTCTTGGCACCAAAGATCATCTTAAAAATGTGCCAGTCAGTGTGTCACCACCACACTGTGCCATCTGATAGTGTAATAGCTCCACGGTGCCTCCAGGTCTACTCTACACCAGTGTGGAACCAATGACTGATGCGTGGTGCTCCTGCCAGACTGTATTTACCCCACTTCCACAGGGTTCCTGAGTTATGGATACGTCATTTTGTTTTGTCCAAAGAAAGGAGTGCACATCCTCTGATTAACAAACCTGCACTTTAAAATGTCAAAGCAGATGAGGATAATCAAAGTCCACAAAAGGGGCTTTGTTTGCATGGAATACAAGAATAAAATAGAATTGAGTGGAACTAGTAAAGTGACCAATTTTTACTGTTTCAACTGTTTTATCAGTGCTAAAAGTCATAAGATGTGGGAAGTGGAAAGCTGGAAAAATTGCAGTGCTATTCATTTTTTATCAGATTGGTTTTGTAGAATTTTAGACAGATTTATACATGCAGGCTGTCTTAATAGATCACAACTATGCAGCAGGGCTTCAAATATTATGTGAGATAGAGGACATTACTTCCACTATGAAAGAGATTTACTAAGTTTTTTCGAGTTTACACTATTTTTGTGCTGCAAGAATCAGTTAATATGCTTAGAGAAAAAACAGGGGCAACAATTTCCATCCTGTTCCATCTTCTCCAATTCTGTAAAGATTTGCTGCCTTTTTTGAAGACTCAAAAATGAATCATTTAAATTATTATTTAAATCCAGCAGATTAAATGTTTAAACTAATCTGACCATAATCAGTTCGGTTGTTGACAAAGACTGAATGCAACTAATGAAAAGTCATTCCCATTTTCCTTTTTTTGGCTTTACTTTCCCACAACAGCAGAGAATATGAAACCAGTCAATATTTGACATGTATGAATGAAAAAGAACATTATTAATAGCTTAGGAACCTTCATTATATATACCTCTTATCCATTTCTTTGCATTTATGTCCATATAACTTGATAAAACCCTGAATGTTAAAGATCTGAAACTAAACTTTCAAGTCAAACTGTAGCTTCATTTTCAAATTAAATGAATAAACCATAAAGAAAAGACAGAATAGTTATCCACAATTATCTTTATCATCATCGTCATAATGATTTTACAACTCAGCAACACACTGCAGAATAAAAACACTTCAGTAGAAGCAAAGCTCTTTAGAGGAAGCTGCAGCTGATTGGTCGAGAGGCGCTCAGGATGTGGGATACCTGGAGAAGTGTCGGATGTGTTGGTGCAAGAAGTCGACAGAATCAGACAAAGGGACAGATTGTTTTTCTTTTTAACAATTAACTGAAATGATGAAGGCACTTGCAAATGATGAGGTTATACAAAAATGTAAACAAACCTTTGGTGTTTCATTTTTAATTTACTTAGGATTTCCTTTAGCTCTTCTTTTTTAATTACTGTATTTTTGTACAACAAAAACCAAAACTAATGAGAATAAATATCAAGCAAAATTTAAATCATATTCCAAACCTCTCTAAACTAAAAAGGAAATCACATTGAATCAATCGCCGTAACTAAGCTTGTTCACTAGATTTGCAGCCGATGTTGATCTATAGAAGAAACCATAAAGTGCATCTTTGGATGATAAACAACACTGAATGGAAATGCGACTGACTCTTCCAGCCCATAAAGAATTAATAAACAATTACAGATCGCTTTGGGTTACACTCAAACAAATTGCTCCCAAATTTAAACCACTGACTGGGTTGAGGGAAAAAAAACAAATAAAACATAAAGTAAAATAAAATCATACAACTCAAAAGATATGAAGCATAAACGAAAGAAACGTTTAAAAGGATCTCTGTGCGTTGTGCTTCCCAGAAAGACAGAGCATTTTAAGACAAACTTCCATACAAGGCACATTTCAGTACACGTGGCAGATGTAGCACCTTCTCTAAAACTGTTAAAAAATATTATTTATCACCAATTATTCAGCTTTAAACCTCACGGGAACAAATATATTTTTCAAACACCGTCTCAAAACCGTTGGCGTAAACTAAAGTGACAAAATGGCAGCTGCGGATTTATTATTAAACTGAAACTCTGGACTTTAGTAAAGAGGCTGAAATTCCTGTTATGGTCCACAGAAAGTCACTGCCACATTCACACGAGTGCTCATCACAATGTCACTGACTTCAGTTTGGATATTTAAAGCAAAAAAAACCAAACAAAAAAAACAATCAGTCAGGTTTGAGGGCAGTGACACTTAGAAGACTGTTAACTGACTGCAGGAAGGGAAGGAAATGCCCGTCCTAATGGCAGAATCTCCTGAAAACACTTCCAGTCATAAAACATAAAGCTACGAAAACAGGCAGGAGTTTGGCAACTTGGTCAACAGCACAAAATCCTGGTGAATAGCGAAAGAAACTGGAGAAAAGAGGGCAAGAAATAAAGAGAAGACACTCTGCTGCTTCGGCAGATCATCGTGGTTCTCCTCAGTAGCCTTTTAACTCTTATTTAATTTAGTGTAATCCACAGAGAGGTGAAATTATCCACACTGGACTACCAGAAAGGAGGATATGAGTGTGTACATGTGTGTGTTTGTGTGCCGCCCGCTGCCTCTTTCCGTTCTCGTTCACATTCTTTGGCTTTCAGGTGTCGCTCCTCATACAGCCTCAGCTCTCACTGTCCCATCAGTCCGTCTTACTGTGGTTATTGTTGAGGACGGTGTGGCCGTTTTGCACGTGGCCGTTTTTAGACTTTCCCCTGTGCTCGTCTTCCTCGTCCTCGGACTCCGTCTCCTCCTTGTCGCTCCGCTCATCTTCAACAATATCCTATCAAGACAAGGCGAGGCAACTTTATTTGTAGCACATTTCATACAGAAGGGCAACTCAATGTGCTTTACATTAACCCTCCTGTTGTCCTCATTTACAGGCACCAAAAAATATTGTTTCCTTGTCTGAAAAAAAAAAAAATTCTGCAAAAAAGTTAACTGAATTTCTGAAAATCTGCAAAACCATCAGGAAGAAAATTCCAATGACTCCTTAAAAATTTCCCTTAAAAGTTTTATTTTGAAAAAAAATCCCACAAATTTGGCAAGAAAATTCTTGTAAATATTTTTTTAAAATGAGTAAAAATCTTTTTAAAAAAAATTTAAAGTGATTACATATATATCAGTAAAACTTCTAATATTTTCTTTAAGAACATTCACATAAAAATCAACCAAAATCCAGCGAATCTCGCTGGATTTTGGTTGATTTTTATGTGAATGTTCTTAAAGAAACATTTTTAATATTTCTTTTTTTCCACCAAAAAATACTCAAGGATGTCCCCAAAATGTTGAAAATGTGGACATCAGAAGTTTCACTGTGAAACTATTTTTTCCCCACATTTTCAAACTTTAAAACGGGTGAATTTTGACCTGCAGGACGACACGAGGGTTAAAACATTAAAAGCACCGGAAGCATTCAGACAAGCATAAAAGAGCACAATTAAAATGACAAATATAATAAAACATAAAAAAGAAAAGGAAAATTTGAAATATATTAAAAAATAAAATTACACTTTGCATTTAAAAATGAGGTAAAATAAGCTATAATAGGAAAGCAGCGGCAAACAGAAAAGTCTTGAGCTTTGATTTAAAAGAATTGAGAGTTGGGGCGAACCTACAGCTTTCAGGGAGTTTGTTCCAGATCTATGGAGCATAAAGAGTAAACGCTGCTTCACCGTGTTTGGTTCTAACTCTAGGGACTGAAAGCAGACCAGGACCTGCTGACCTCAGAGGTCCAGATGGTTCATAAAGTGACAGCAGATCAGATATGTATTTTGTGCCTAAACCATTTAGTGCTTTATAAACCATCAGCAGGATTTTAAAATCTATTCTCTGGCAGACAGGAACCAGTGTAGAGATCTAAGAACTGGAGTGATGTGATCTACTCTTTTGGTCCTTGTTAGGACTCCAGCAGCAGCATTCTGTCTGAGCTGCAGTCGTCCTGTAAAGTCCTGTAAAGACACCGTTACAGTAGTCTAGTCTGTTAAAGATAAATGCATGGAGCAGTTTTTCTAAGTCCTGCTGAGACATTAGTCCTTTCATCCTTGATATATTCTTAAGGTGATAGCAGGCTGATTTTGTGATTGTCTTAATGTGGCTGCTGAAACTTAGGTCTGAGTTGATGACTACAAAAAGGTTTCTGGTTTGCTTTGTACATTTCATCAGGCAGAATGTAATGTGTCATTTGTATACATCGGAGTGATTGTGTTTAGACCATGACACACTGTGTGATTGTCAGCCATCCCAGACAAACGATAACAATCGTGATGATATCTTTGGTTTTGGCTCTAAATCGATGGTCCTACGTCGCACTGTGAGACAGGTTCAAGGACAGCCGTTGTCATGGTCTTGCGAACAAAGACAAGCTGTGATAAAATTCTGACAGTGATCGTCTCACGGTGTGACTGCTGCTGCAACCTACGTCAATTAACCAACAGAAATGCAGTTTGAAATGATGTACCCAAATAGATGATTTGCGGTGACAATGGCAAAACGCATCAAAGCTAGTATGTGGGATTTAAACAAAGAAAATTTGTGGCAGCAGAAGTCTTTCTGACGTGTCCTCCAGCTCGAACCACAACCGGACAAAAAAAGACGAAGCATGGAAGGATATAGCAGCAGAATTGCAGCATCCATATTCTCCTCCTTCTCTTTTTTTGGGATTTCTCTCCAAACACATAAATGTCCCAAGGGCGAGGGCTCCCTTCATGTTTCACTAGTTTCCCTGCTTCGGTTGTTTATTTTTCATGGATGGACGGCGCACAATTCTGACATTTTATTCTTGCGCATTCACGTCGACTCACGTACATCGTAGGCTGAGATTCAGCTGCGTTTTCATCATGCAATCTGCACACAGCAAACTTCACGTCGTGTCCAAAGATTATTAGATTCATGTCGTACAGTGCAGCAAGCTGTGAACTTATAACTATTAAAATTGCACAGTGTGTAGAGGCCTTTACATGAGAAGTGTTGCGTAGAAAAAAAAAAAGTGGTCGTTTCTTACATTTCCAGGCAGGAATTTGATGACCATGCGTAAGATGAGCCCGGCCCAGAAGATGTGCAGAATCTGCAGCACGAACAGCAGCCCGTTGAAGAAGTAGAAGCCGATGAAGGGGGGGTAGAGAGTCAGCGGGTACACCCACGTCGTATGTATGATCCTGGACACAAAAGAGGACAAAGAGGCCAGTCAGAGCCACCTACAGTCACCCTCAACAGCCCATTGATGGAGGCCAGGAGCACAGACAATAGCGCTGTTGTTGTGATTACAACAAAAAAGTCTGAAAAGGTTTGAAGTTTCTGCAGAGAAAAATATGAATCAATGCGTGTTCCAGTCAGTTACCTGTGCGGTAATACACTGAGGAGGACAGGAGATTTATACTGCATAATAAAAATGAGCATCCGTAGCTGTGAAATACATCGTTGTGTCTCGCTGCTGCTTCCCACCTAAGATGGCATTTGTTTGTTTTCAACAGCATGTACACAGCTGCTATTGTGACACACAGGGAGGTGACAGAACGGCGGATGTTTAACCCACTTGTTCTTCAAACAGTTTTCTGGTGGAGTGGACGAAGTGAGTTCTGGCAAGCTGGAGGATGAAAGGCTTTAGTCTATATTTTGCTTATTGTCTACAAATCTGATGGAAAGACTGAACAAATAATGTATTAAGTGAGTTCCATTCATCATAGTAATCTGAGAGAAGCCTCAGATTTTGAACTTCTCAATTCTTGAACTACTAATCTGTGGCACGCTGTTTGACCAGGTTTCATCAATTGTCATATTATATTTAATCTCAAAAATTTACTGCATTTCTCATTTAAAATTCATCAAAAATTAACAGTTTGCTCTAAGCACATTCTGTGAAAAACAAAATATTTTGTGGTCCAAACGCAGTCAGGAAGCCATTAGTGATTAATCTGCAACCAACAGTCACCTAACACAAATTCATTGACTTTTTCTGGGTCAAACTGGGTTGAACTGCAGGCTGTACTTCCACAGAGCAAATATATGGAACTAAATTAAAAACACAAATATCTATAGTATGTAGAGCTACTATTTTTTCAGTATTGGTAACAAAATGTGGGAACTTACAAGCATATTCTATAAGCTGATTACAGGTTTGAATTTTTGTTTGTAAAATAAATGATCCAAGAAATTAACTTTCCCCCTTTTCAGGATTCTTGGTATTACAACCTTGTTATACTGCACTAAAGACGTGTTTGAGTCATGCTGTTTCCATAGAGGTGCAGGAATAATGTATAATACAGTAAAAAAAAAAAAAAAAAAAAAAGTCCACAGTGACTTAAAACATGACAGGAGTAGAAAACAAACAGAAATTTCCTGGGGTTTAGAGGGTTGGAAAAGGTCATAAAAGACTAAATAACATCTTAAAACATTTTTTTTTTTTTTTTGCAAAAAGCATTTCTTGGGGGACTATTTTCAGACACAGCATTGAAATGACAGAAGTGCCTGTGTTCATTACACTGAAGGCACATGTTATCCAGTGCAGTAGTGCAGCTTATGAATGTTTGAGCACAGGACATAATATTTTAGACTGATAAGATGTACTGTTAGTGCATCTCTTTTTGTTTTTTAGTAGCTTTTCTGTTTCAGTCACGCATTAAAAGCCTAATTCCACATTACTGCAGGTTTTCAGTTTTCTAAGTCTGAGCACTGCAACCTTGAGAAGAGCAGCTGCTGTTACCAAAGACGTGCAAAGCAGTCATCACTCGAGTCTTGTCATCCTACAGGAATATCAGCGGCTCATTTCAGTGACAGAAAGTGTGATGCAACATCATTTTTACCAGAAGGGGAGGATGACGAGGCGTGTGATGATGAAAACCGCAGCGAACAACGTGAAGATGAAGTTGCAGGTTTTTCTCCAACCTGCGTAGTTGAACATTTTGGCTGACTGGAATTTTTAAAAAAAGAGAGAGAGAGAGAAGACGATTAGCTTTTCCTTTTATTCTCCTCTAGAGGGCAGACAGTGAATTGTGAGAGGAGCTGAGTGCTCTTAAGCTACTCAGCAGGGAGCTTTAATGGTGTCTGCTGCTGCGTGATTGTAATTAAACTCTTAAAACATGCATTCCCTGTTGCAGCTGGATGAAAATAACAATCCAGATTTTTAGAGTCATACCTCCATTAGATAGTCAGCGGCATCATGCACCAACATGATCAAAGTTCCTGCCCGGATGTAGTTGACCAGCCAGGAGAAACCGATGAGGGCGATGGTGGCCAAATGGTGAATTATCTGCTCTTTGAAATCCTGCAGAGACGGAAAGAGACGATACAAAACCCCAAATCCACCAGAGTTTGGTCACTTATTGATGAGGCTGTAAAGATTGGTCACTAATCGACAGCGTGCCACTGCTTGCTGCTGGTATTACAAATGATTAACTCTCTGCACACAGCAGATTATGCTGATTTTGGGCTATAAAAAGAAACTAAATCCACACGACAAAAGGATAGAAAAGAAACTCAGCTTGAAGTTACAAAATAATGTCGTCAAATTCGAGGCTGATTTCAACAGAGATAAGCAGAAATCAGTTGTTTTGGTTTAAAAGATTAGCTACTATTTCTCAAGTGGAGCTATAAAATTAATGCTGGCACAGACCACTGTCCACAACAACATTCAAACCTGCACAGTGTGATTTCTAACAGAGCATCTCAAGAAACAACATCTATCAACTGAAGAGGCTTACTTACTCCTTGTGACTTTACAAAAACCGAGAAGTGGAAGTCAACAGTATCTTTAATGGCCTTCTCAACGCTGACAGCTCCACTCAATACAACACATAAAGTCAGGACTTAACGGGGAAATCAATACTCAAAACACGCTACCAACCGCTCAGAGCATTATTTTATGCACTCAGTGAGCGATCCGTCTGGATGGAGGGCTTCCGAGGGGTTTTACAGTATGGAAAGCTAACAAAGTTTATAGACAAAGCCGTATCATTTACCTTCCGTTTGACATCTGACGCTACGCTGAAAAGCAGCGAGACATAGAAGCCCAGTTCGATCATGTAGTACCAGTACTGTGAAGGCAACAGCGGCTGGATGCAGAGAAACAAAGAGTTCAGAATTTGATCAATTATTCATTTCTATGCTAAACATATCAATCAATTAAAATACTTTGGGATGTATCCGTGTGCATAACAAATATAAAATGAGTTACCATTTTTGGGAAATCCTCCCACATCATCTTCATTTCGTAGAACCATGGTTTCTGAGAGGAAATAGATGGTTTTTAAGTGTCCAACACAAAACCACACTCATGTATCAACAATAAGCTCAAAGAGTCTGTTGACTATAGCTGCAAATATAAGCTCCAATTCTCTATATTTCTGTGTTATTGTCAGTCATGTGTAATATGTAGCAACTATAATTCATTATGTTAAAGGTCCCATATTGTGCCCCTTTTTATCCAATGAATGAAAGTCTCGCATGTAACCAGAATGTGTCATTTAGTTGTTTTGGACTGCAAAAATGGTTCATTTCACTATGATTGTATGACCTTTAGTTTTTGCTCTGTTAAATGGAGTTGAGCTGCTGCTGTCCCCGCCTCCTTCAGGAAGAAAACTCTCTCTGCATGTGTTTGACAGCACGGAGCTAAACAGTTGACCACCAACAGCAGGATATCTGGTGTATTTTGCTCGTGGCTGAGTCCTGCGAGTTCTTCTTTAATGCATGCAGTTACTGTTCATGCTAGTTGCCTAAAGTTAATTACGGGAGCTTCGCTTTCGGTGCCTTATTGGCGTTCTGTCTCTTAATCGATTTGTTCGGATAGTGGTTGTCTGTGCAGAAGTCACAGATGATGTATGTTTTCTCTACTGTATTTAAGCTTTCTGTGTGTACTGTTAGGATGTTTTCAGTTGGTATGTTGATAACATTGATACTAGCTACTTTAGCTTTTTGTGTAGATCCGAGCTGAAGCTATCTATGTTGTAAAATCTAGAGTTAATTAGCATTTGCATTTGAGAGTACCATTGTTTGCCTGTCCGTAGTCATTTTACTATATTATTACTCCACCAAGGAGGTGGAGCCTCGGCGGAGTTTGTGACGATCGGCGTACGTTCATCTGTCTGTCTGTCTGTTAGCAACATTACTCAAAAATGGACTAATGGAGTTGGATGAAATTTTCAAGGAAGGTCAAAAATGACACAAGGACCACCCGATTAGATCTTGGCAGTGATGCGGCTTGTAGTCTGGATCCACAGACTTATTAAAGATTTCTGTATCATTGCGAGATAGCAGAGTAACCATGACAACAAGTGAACACTACATCAGCTGCCTGCTGACGATGCGTCAATGAACGCCGACCATTGCGGATTTAGCCGTCGGAAGAGATACAAGGAACAACTGATTAAATTGTATGGGTGTTTCCGAGTCCCATCAATTCCGCCCGCTACGTATTTAGGTCACATGATTCGGTATCTGTACATAACGTACACATGCATAACACATGCCTGTGTTCAGCGCCAGGTCACTTTGTTTGTGGGTACATCTATATTAAATGGCCACATTCTATAGTGCCGTGATTTCTGCCACAAACATTTTCAAGATTTCAGCTGTCAGAAGTGACACAACGAATGAGCAGCCTTGGCGGAGTACTGCGTTCTCTGAGTGCTTTTGTTGTTTATTGCCTGTTGCTACATATAAGGAGGCAATACAGGAGGTCCTCAGTTTACGACATCCTCTACTTGCGTCGCTATGATGGAACTGGTTCAGTGGAATTAACTGGCGAGCGGAGTGGACGAATACGTCGTCACGCGTTGAGCGGAGCGGATGAATACTGCATATACACTAGTCATGCGACGCTATAAGACGGCTTTGTTCACATTTCCCGTCACACTGGATTATGCTTCTACTCAGCCCTATAGGGCAAAACTCAAACACTGAGACATTTTGAGAGCAGGATTATAAAAATATTATACAAAGTCTGAGCTTGAAGACTACTGGAACTAGCTGGAACATTGCAACTCAGTAAAATTCTTAACAGTCGATAAAGTTGTGGAGTTTTCGAGAAATGACACAGCTTTTACTTTACACCTACAAGTTCATAACGAACACAAAACACAATGAAAATGGATTTTCGCCATATGGGACCTTTATATCAATATCAGCATCAGTAAAGATGTTTCTACTCATGATAAAAGTGTGTCTCGTGTTTGGAAATAACAGATTTTTTTTTGTTTTGCTTATTGTAAAAACCAGATGGACTACTCACATCAACAAGGACTGCCAGGCCAGCAAAGAAAGCAAGAAGGTAAAAGGTAAATCTCCAACTGTAAGAGAATGCACAATGATCTCAGAAAACACCGCTCTAGCAAAGCATCATTTCACAGAGAACAAAACCAGCAAACCTTCCCACCCGCGCACAAACAATATTCAAACAAAGGCACAAAGCTTTTGGGTTTCCAGGATGTGAAGAAAGAAAAATCAAACAAAAGAAAATCTAAGGACATGCGCCAAGTGTGCTCATGTTGCTGCTGAAGATCACTGAAATAATCAACCTGTGCTTAAAGCTTCTGGCAAACGTGTAATTTATTTTTTATTTGACATTTAAAACAACTGATATAGAAGGAAATGATAAATGAACTGTTTAAAAAGCATCACATATCACATCCAGCACACACGATGAATCACATGGGGAAGGAAACTTCCTCTAACAGCTGCTGGGAAACACCAGGGTTACATTCAGTGCGTCCCTCATCACTTTACAGCTTCAGTGACTATCGCATTGTCACTGTGGCTTGTGTTGCAACAGCTTTTTGAGAAATCTCTGCTCCCATTATATGTGGGTGCGTCTGGGTTGAAAGCCAAGACACTGATGAGGAAACAGTCACTGGTGCACCACGGAACACTTAAATACAGCGTAACTACAAATGTTCTGCAGCGGCAGCTCACACCGAAGCTTTACAAGAACACACTCAATAAACCACTGTTACTGTTTTACTTTCACACCCACAACTGGGGTGTTTCTAGAGGTCCAGGATTTCAAGGTCAGTGTTGTAAAGCACTTCTTTCTAACATTTTCAGCATGTGACCTCATTAAACAAAGCAAGGCCTTTTCAATGCCGTTCTCAGGCTGCTTCATGTCCAAGCCAAGGACACATTTTCTCTTCCTGGATCAATTCTTTAGAGTCATTTCTGCAGGTGCAATCAGTCATGCCCAAGATACACTTTTCTGTACATCCATGACCTCTGAAATATACCTTGCTGGCACTTAAAGAAACTGCAAAAGCACATCAGGACCTCTTCAAAATCAGCGTTTTTTTCTCTGAGCACCTGAATTTTCATAAAAAATTTCCCACTGAGGAAAAAAGGTGCTGCAGCCAGTGTCTTTTTCAGAGCGCTCCACCTTCTTTGTGCAGCTGTTTCGAGCGTTTGAAGATCGTAAAGTTTTAAGGAGGGCACAGGTGTCGTCACCGTCGCTTTCTTCAGGCAACCAATCATAAGTGAGGAACTTGTCGCTGTGGCAACCCAGAAAACGGAACAGTGTGTCTATCTCGAGCTATATGAAAAGTCAGAAAGTACCACACCAGTGTTAGTCTGTCACACCACCGTGATATGCTGTCAAGATGTTGTTGTCATAGAAACAAGAGATTCTAGGAACCTGGAAGCATTTTTCTGCCAGAAAAAAAACTAAACTCCATGGGCACACATTCTTAAAGAAGAAAACACCATCGTGAGTAGTTGTATATCAATAAAAGAGGTGGAAGGGTGAGTTTGAGGTCTGGAAAGACGTTAACCTACCTCGCTTCCCGAAATTTTTTGACCTTGCTGGGTCGGTCCTGGTTTCTCCGCCGCCTGAACCACCTCTGGGCCTGCCGCACCGAACAGCCCGTCTGTTTACTTAAACTCTCTATGGAGCTCTGAGGATTAAAAGCAGGACACGAAGAAGAAGAGTCAGCGTAGGAGCCATGAATGAATAGCTGTTTTTTATATGGTTAAGAGGCATACTGATTGTTGTTTGTGTTTGTTTGGTTATGATATTATTTTGCGATCATGTTGGATAGAGGGATAGCGGGTCACATGAATATGGGTGGGCATAATTAAGCAAATATGTTCACCTCTTCATCTTTCTTGACTTTTTTTCATTATATGAGAGGGGGTGAGCTGGGTCGCCGGATTTTTTGTTGACAAAATGTAGCGACTTTAACGAACAAGAATTGCTGAGGGACGAGGCAAACAAAAGAATTCACTAAGATTTCGAAAGAATAAATGTAACATTTTTTGAAAGAAAAAAGATAAACAACTCATGATGATGTGCACAAAGTCATAATCAAAGTAGTCAAAGTGATCAAAGAAAAACAGTGGTCAACAAAAAATGCGGCGACTCAGCTCACCCCCTCTCAAACAATGAAAAAAGTCTATCCAACACAATCACAAAATAATATCATAACCACGGAAACACAAACAACAATTAATATGCCTCTTAACCATATAATAAAACAACAATTCATTCATGGCTCCTTTAGTCAGCGCTGCATTTAATGTCTAGATAAAGTCCTGCACCTGTACAGAAACAGCTCAGTCATAGTAAGAAGTAGAGAGAACTAAAAAATGTCTTTTGTGCAGTATAATAAAGTTATAATACCGTAAACTATTTTTAAAAAGACAGAACTTCTTTGATTATTTACTTGACAAAAAATAGAAAAAACTTTAAAGTGCCTCTGGGTGTTACAAACGCTGGGAAAAAAGGATGGTTCTATACACTGAAGGCGTGTTACTACTTGCATTTTCTAAATTGGTTTCTATACAGGTTTCCCACCTGCTTGCTGTCAGCACCTGCAATTCAGCCCAAAGTCCCTGAATTTTTGCTAACTGACTGTTGGCTACAGCAGAATCAATCGTAGCATTACGGTCGTGTCAAGGAGGGCAGAATTCTTGGCTTTTTACAAAATCTGGTCAGAAGAAATCTTAAATAAGACACATAGAAAAGGGTGATTTTGATGAAATATATCAGTTTTAAGCTGAGATTTGGTTCATTTTATGGTAGAAAATCAACAGCAGCAGAGATTTTCCAGGAAACTAGACTCTTATCTTAAAAATAAAAAAGCCAAATCAATCTACAGAAAGCAAAATTTCTGATCCTTTTTTCCAATCGCAGTAAATATCACGTACAACGGCCTAAAGCTGCTCATGCCAAGACTCATATTACACACAGTGTCAATCAGGAGTCTGCTGCTGTTTCTCTCTTACCTCATTATTCTTATGAAACCAAAAGTCGCACATGATACCTTCAAGGACTGCCAGAAAGTCCAAATTCGGATAATTTTTCCTATTTTCACTGTTTCTGGTGCTGATAAATTATGTAATTTTGGCACTTAAAAAAAAAAATAACAAGCTTTACCAACCCTTTGAAGGGTTAACATGGCGGTCTATGGGCACCATTTGAGAAAAAGCAGTTTTTGCCACTTCCATTCTCCAGCCTCAGAAGTTGCCGCTTGTTTTGAAGTCATGAACTGATGTTAGTAGACTGTCCACAATAAATTCAAGCATGTGAAAATATGTTTTCCATCTAAACATCAAACACCAGCATCTCTGACTTCTGTAAAGCTCAAGGTGCGCTAGTGTCGGAACACATACAGACAGACTAGAACGCCTATGAGGCTCCGGTGTTCGCAGGAGGACTACCTGTGTGGGGTGCTTTGATGTGCTGCAGAAATAGGACTCCAGGACGGGATTAGGAGAAGCACGGACGCGCTGCTTGTCGCTCACTTTCATCAGAGAGGCCAGAGGAATCGCTACCGTCCTGGAAAGAGGACATGCACACACCATTTCACATTTGTCAGCAAGAAACATGCAAATCAGGCAAGTAAAAGGGTCGATTAGCAGGCAAATGATGCCGCGATTAGCGATTACTCACCGCTCAAATATCTGTCTGATGACTAGGAAGCAGAGGGCGATGGGTATAGTCGCCCAGAGGTCCTGCGTTTTAGGGAAGACTTTGCCATCGTGATCCTTCAAGTCGTCCCAACCGTGGCCTTCCGGGAACCATATCCAGTCGGCCCATATCTGCTCTCTCAGCTCAGAAAACATCCTACAGACAAAGCAGAGGCAGACTGATTCAGAAGGTAATTAAAACAGGTATTAAAAAGACGATTTTGTTTGCTCTGCAACCTCTATTCAGATTTTCCATTAGATAAACACATCAGCCGACTCAGCTGTGACAATATCCTGAGAGGAAGCAGAGGAAACAGAGAGGAGCTGAGAGGAATAAGTATCGATCGGAGGTTATTAATCTCACTGAACATCTGCGACAGGCATCGTATCTGCTGGGCATTTCCAGCTCCAGATGAAAGGGAGTAAATGAAGGGAGGATTTTAGCTTTTTGCTGCACACAAAGCAAAGAAAAACCCCTGGAGAAGTCATCTGGGACAGTAAACTGAACTCAGCTTGACAGCCATTTCCCTTCTATAAAAAAAACAAAAACACTTCTGCACCTGGGTGACAGCGACCATGTAGTTTTAACCCTCCTGTTGTCCTCATTTACAGGTACCAAAAAATATTGTTTCCTTGTATGAAAAAAATACAAAGATTCAGCAAAAAAAAAAAATCCCCAAATTTCTGAAAATGTGCAAAACCTTCAGGAAGAAAATTCCAATAATTCCTCAGAAGTTTCCCTTAAAAGTTTTATTTTAAAAAATCCCCCAAATTTGGCAAGAAAAGTCTTGTAAATATTTTCAAAAAATGAGTAAAAATCTTCCAAAAAATATCCTAAAAATATCTAAAGTGATTACAAATATATCAATAAAACTTCTAATATTTTCCTTAAGAACATTCACAAAAAATCAGCCAAAATCCAGCAGAATTCGCTGGATTTTGGTGGATTTTTTTTGGTGAATGTTCTTAAGAAACATTTTTAACATTTTTTTCCACCAAAAATGTTTAAAGATTTCCCAAAAATGTTGAAAATGTGGACATCAGAAGTTTCACCGTGAAAATATATTTTTTCCCCACATTTTCAAACTTTAAAACGGCTCAATTTTGACATGCAGGACGACATGAAGGTTAAAAAAATGTCACTACAGTTACAGGGTTGGGCATCTCCAAAAGGGTGGCAGAGAGGCCTTAACAGACCTTTCTAAGGTGCAATTAATTTATCATGTTCTCGCTGATTAATAGCACACTGTATCTTAACCTGGTAGAGGAAATTGCACAATAAACAGCTAACAATCTCTTGAGCAAGACGACTCGTGATGCTTCCTGCTGACTGTTAATTCATTCCCACTATAACCACTATGGGAAAACAAAGCAAAGCACTGGAACTTCACAAAGCAATTCAAGTTATTAACATAGCAGCAGATCAGAGAGTGAGTAACAATATTGTGAAGAGCCCCTATTATGCTCATTGACGTGTTTATACTTCTATCTGGGGCGTCTCCTAGATTACATTTACAGGCTTTAAAGGTTCCATATGGCGCAGATCCATTTCTATCGTGTGTTTTGTGGTTGTTATAAACTTGGTGGTGCAAAATAAAAGCTGTTAAGATAAGAAGACGTTTACTTCCGCCAATGCTCAAGCCCCTCTACAACTAGAGGCCTCTCAGCTTTACAGGCCAGTTAGAACTTTATTGAGCTGCTATGTACCAACTGAGGAACCAAAAGTCTTTCAGCTCAAACTTTAGAAATTCCGGCCACCTTCAAAGGTGACCCATTCAGAATGAGAAGCCGTTTACAAGTCCACCAGGTTTATTTACCATCTTAAACCGCTTCTGTTAACTCAAATATGTTTCAGCCACAAACCAAATGTTCTGCTGTTGGCTGCAAGAGTGAATACAACAGTATTAATGCACTTCCAGCATCTGAAGAACTGAAGAGCCTGAGGATTAGTTTTATTTATTTTGTACAGCAATGTCCCCACAACAATAGGAAAGTCCTTAGTGTTAGCATGTTGTGTAGCTAATGTGGCTAACGTTATCATTAGCTTTAATCGTATGCAGGTCAGAGCTCTGTGGAAACTGTCAGACTGAGGGATGTTCAGTGGTGGTTGAAACTTTATGACCCATTTAAAACAAGTAAACAAGGACTTAATGATTTACTGTGTTTGCATGTTGTGTGCTTAACTAAAAGTAGTTCTGTATATCTGTTTGCTTCTCTCCTCACATATAATGCATTTTAATACAATTAAATTCCCAATAAAGCTGTTTTCATTTACATATTTTGCTGCCACTGATTTCATATATAACTGGGTCAATATATAATTGAAAGACTTTTGAAGTCCATGGGATATATCTTGTATACATTTTTATCAAAAGTAAAAAAAAAACCTAATGTTTCTTATGTTCATTATGATCATGTCTTTACAAATTCCATAATTATTTATTATGAAAACAATCACTTATTAATAAAAAATGACTGGATATCACTAAAATGTCAACTAAACAACCGTCCAAATTTAATAACAACCACCTTCTAATTAGCTAAACAATAATAAAATGAGTTTATTCAAAAATAGCTTTGATTGTGTTCTTTTTGTTAAGTTGAGATAATCATGACAGATATTTCTTTTTGGCAATATATCGAATTTTATATGAAAAATAAATTGTATCTGTGTCCAAGAAATCACTTTCCACTAAGTTCCCCATTACAAAAACACCTCTCAAGGAAGTGTCTTAATTCCAGATCACATGACCTGCTCCACATGATGTCATTTCCTCCTGAAGAAAAGACTGGCCAGACTCCAAGGCTTTCTGAGTTATTTAATATAAAGGAGTCAACAGGTTTACTACAATATCTTTATAAACAACTTTCAATTTCAATTGTATATATAATATTTAGAAGAATCTTTCTGTAAAAATGCCATGTGGTGTTTGGTTATATGTTGATTTTAGGCCTGAAAACAGCAAAAATATCAACTATGATACCTGTCAACTATGTTACAAAAAGCCCTGCAATTATGTATCGACCCAACTCACCACACAGATGAGTAAAAATACAACAGCTGTGGATTCGGCTGAGGGGAAAGAAAAAAATTGCAAAGACACATCAACTCACCTTAAAGCAACAGCAGTCAAACATCAACTATCCTGTCTTTTAATCAGTGTGTTGATTTCAGTAAACCTGCTTCCTCTCTCTTGGGTCACACATATAAACCCGTCCTCCTTTCCCTCAAACTGTCCACGTTTCTACTCAGCTGACTGCAGATCGGGTTAAGTTCTTTAAATGCTTCACACAGAGAACGGCTCTCTGTGGATTGCATTAAAATACGTTAATGAGTGCAGGTTTGTATTCAGTGCTGGAGTGAATTAGGGGATTTGGGTGAACATGCAGAAGGATTTTTTGTCTAACAGGGGGAACTGGAAACCAACCTGGAGGGCTACACGAGCTCTGGTGTGGATCTCACTCCTGAAATGCAAAGTACACCTGAAGTTGATGTGAACTTAAAACAGCTTGCTCTCTTTGTACAGGACAGCAGATCAAAGCTAACTCCCAAACTGGCAACATTACAACCAAGTAAAAGCAAAATATGCACAAATAATTAGCAATAGAAATTCTCCAAGAGGGTCTTATGTATGACATGATAAGCAGCAGCCTTTCAGCAGCAGAAGTTCTAAAGTGCTGGTGGATGATCTCCTCGAGGATTTCCTGACTGGAGGAGATCAATCATTGGCAGAAGAGCAGATCTGGCACCAGCAGCTACAAGCTAAAGTAAACTTACATTTAATTTTGTTGGCTGATCATCTAGTACAAAGTGCAACAAACAAGTGCAACGGGTGTTTCATTTAAAGCAGAAAAAAGCACATTTAGACTGATCCACTGCATGAACCTGTAAATGTATTTAGACATTAACTGGTTTAACTGGTTGGTGGCGTCATTATTTCTTCTTATGCTGCTTGCTACTCTGCAGTTGTTCAATTTAGTTTTACTCTGCCAAGGAGGCAGAGTTATGTTATGATCGGTGTACGTTTGTCTGCCTGTTAGCAAATTTACTCAAAAACGGACTAACAGATTTGGATGAAATTTTCATGGAAGGTCAGAAATGACACAGGGACCACCTGATTAGATTCTGGCAGTGATGCAGCTTAAAGTCTGGACCCATGGATTTGTTAAAGATTTCTGTATCATTGTGAGATAGCAGCACAGCATCACTGTAACCATGACAACAAGTGAACACTACATCAGCTGCCTGCTGTGGATCACATGATTGTGATCCTTCTAAAAATCCACCACTGCGGACTTATCGGGACTCATAGTACATGTCCACAGGATCCAGTAGAATAGCATTACTTTTTTTAAACGACAACGAAGTAAGGAAAAGGTGCTTTTTTCCTTATTTTATTGTCGGTTAAAAAAAGTAATGCTATTCTAAAGTGAGAAACAACAAAATGAACATAATCCAACGTTCACAAGATCCGTCAATTTCACGCATCTCATTCATTGTCTATGTGAAACGCATCGCATTGCATGCTGGTTCCGTTGCAAATGCATTTCGAGCTGCGATCCGGTGCGTCTCCCCGGAGCTCATTTGCATAAAGTAGACCTGACTTCTACTTTATGCAAATTCGGTGCGGCAAATGGAGGTCTGAGGCATCGCGAAACTTTCGTCAAACGTCTAAACTAGCCGTCGTTGAACTAAAACGAGGATATTTTCAGCTGCTGCACAGGTTATTTCTCCCCTCAAATGCTTTCAGAAATACTTTTCTCTGAACTGTTGTCATAATAAAACAGAAAGTTTGCAATCTTTTATTATGAGAACAGTTCAGCAAAAACTATTTCTGATAGGGATGGTCCAAATAGCAATTTCTGGACTCCAGATATTCGAGTCCAATTACTGACGAATATCCGAATATTCGGCTCGTCAGCCAGGGGTAGGGGGAGTGCATTTTTGAGAACTTTGATCTTGTTTCTCAGGGTGTTCAACGTCACAGTCCAACAGCGTTACCATTAGCATGGATGTCTGCATCTTTGGCTTTTGTCTTCTGTTTACTAACACGGGCGAAGTGAAGCATGACGTCAGAGCTGGTAGGTCCGGGTGCTACAGCAGGGAAATCCAAGCATTCAGATTTCAAAATAAACATACGGACACCACCACAACGACTGAATATTTGGATATTCGGGTCCAGCCCTAATTTCTGAAAGCATCTGAGGTGAGAAATAACCGGATAATCGGTAATCGATAATCGGACCTCCATTTGCCGCATCGAATTTGCATAAAGTAGAAGTCAGGTCTACTTTATGCAAATGAGCTTCGGCCCGCTCCGGGGAGACGCACCGGATCGCAGCTTGAATCGCATCGCAACGGAACCATCGTTCTCCTTGAGTACTAATCATCAGTTTTGCTGTCAGCCCTGAAAAGAAACACAAGTTGACCTCTAACCTCTGGCCTCCTCTCCCTCTGTGTGAGCGTCATCATGGCCTCGTGTTTCAAAGTTGTCTTTCAGTGTTTCCTACAAAAGAGATCCTTTAACTATTCAGCGTTGCTTCATTAACGTGGAGCACTCACAAAAGAGAAATTTTGAAAATAAAAAGAGGGTCAAATTCTGTGTCATTGAGGCCAGGAAGACTTGACTTTTAGTCCTTTTTTTGGGACGAGCTCTAAAACTTCCTGTAATCTCCACGCTGCCGGTTCATAGGACAGGCTTCTTATTAAAATGTACCATGTGACCACTTGCAGCACCACGGAACCCATTTTTTGGATGATGCAATACATATCCAGCTAATGATTGAACACTACTCCACTGATCTACAGCCACAAGGATCCACACAATGAGTTGCAGAGAGCGATACTGAACAAGAAACCTCACCTCCCCAGGGCACACAAAGATCTCCAGCCAAGGCTAATGGCAGGTTTGAAAAGACAAAGTAGCTCAGGGTGTGTCCGTATGAGCACGTAATTTACATATTCTCATCCTACTGCACGGTTGTTTCTTGGCAGATCCGCTCCGTACCACTACACATGCATAGTAGTTCATTTCCTGCTGCTCGTGTTTTGTTTCCTGAGTACACAACAGACTTTTTAGTCTTACTGGAACTGTTAACTGAGTTTTACTTGGAAATGAATGAGCCTTTGGTTGCACACAACTGGAAGCATAATCACTCCACATACAGCAAAAGCCAATGAGTTGTATTCTCTTATTTGACAGAAATGTAGGCACTTTTGTGTGTTTTATTCTCAGTCCTCATCATTTTGGTTTCTGTTGTTTTTCCTTTGGTGCTGGCTAAAACCTCTTCGGTGCATTATCCAGTGAAATTCCTCCGTGCAGGAAAAACCCTGCTTAATACAGCTATGACGCCAAGGCCAGGCTTCTTTCACAATGAGTAGCAGCTGTAGCTGGTCGAGTGTCAGAGCCGAGTTACAGTCTCTCAGAACTACTTCTTAGGATCTGCTCTCTAACCATAGAGGAAGCAAAACAGGTTTATTGTTATTCCAAACAGCTGCGAGGGAAAGTGGACGGAAAAGCCGACTGTCGACTGTAGAAAGATGGAAGGACAGAGGGAGACGAGATACTGCCTCAAAACTCACAGATAGTTTAGGCAGCAGCATCCTTATATGTGCAGTTACAGGATAAAATCTAAACCCATTGGTGGTGGCAGTTTGGTTAAGTGGAGCAACATAATACACAATAGTCATCAAATTAAAAGCATGGACAGGAGATGAAGGTGATTTTTCAACGGCAGCTTCATCAGGTTTTAGTAACTCCATGTAAAGTGACTGTACAGCGAGGCTAAACAAAAAAACTCTCATTTTATTAACAATAATAATAATAGTAATAGTCTGCAGTCCTGCATTTAGCAAGATAAATGCAAACAGGTGGCAAAACAAAATCTTTAAAGAATGTTTTGAGAGTCTTATTAATTTTGGGGAATGTATTATTTTTAATTATTGTTTTCTATTATTTATGTATACTTATATATATTATTTTTGCTATTTTTTTTCAACATTTGGGTTTATATTATTATTATTATTGTTTTCATTTTTTTGCATTTTTTTCTATATGTGGGTTTCTATATATGTATATATGTTTATTTTTTTGCTAATATTTTATTTTTTTAGATTTGGGTTTACATTTTTTTTTCTTTTTTTTGGATCTTTTTTTCCTATATTTGGGTCTTACAGGGTTAAAAACATTTTTGGCCTTAACGTCCATAACGTAAACTCCACAAAAAATATTATCAGTATAAACTTTCATTTTAGAATAATTCTGCACACAAAGTCCATTGTTTGTACAGCAGATGTAGCAATCTGCAAACAATAAAGTCACTTTTAGGATCTAAACGTTTTGACACTGTGTTAATATTAGGTTAAGGTGTTGCCTCTTTTGTGTTAACAGTGAACCTGTTTGCATTCTGGCTTTTGGCCGTCTAGAACTTAAATCATGTGTAAACATCTACACACATAGGTGTTTTTTTCCCACCACAGGTCACTGCACCTGCACCTGGAATAAACTAGACATAAACAAATACTGTCATGTTTTCAGAAATTTTCCTTGGACTTGTTGGTGAATGTAAAATCAGCCTTCTCCTCGACCACCTCTGGTTTAATTGAAACTTTATTTTCATACACTAAGAACACTTGAAATGGTACCTGTAGAATTTAAGACTGATATATCAAGTATTTTACAAGTTATATAAATATTTATTTCCTGTTGACCCACTTTGATTAAATTTTTTTGCACTTTGAAATTTGAGGCTACGTCCGCATGACAGTATCTCAGAAACTCCGGACAAGAAGATAAAACAATCTCATGAAAAGTCATAAAAAAGTAGCACCTTTGAACGCAAATTAATGAAAAAAATTTGAGATAATAAACGTAGTCTCCTTTGCATCATCCACACTGGACGTTGCCACATTCACGCCTCACACATTTACTGAGCATCTTCTTGTTTTTTGCCGGTAAGATGAAGCAGCTGAACGGCACATTTTGTTTTGTTGATTTTAAAAAATAATAATAAAGTGTTAAAATTGAATTCATTTTGCTGCCACTCTTAGATCCTACAATATTTTATGATATTTGCAGGTTTTATCATCTGAGAGGTTGACAAGCAGGAAGAGGTGAGGGGAGGTCAGAGGGGTTTCCAGAGATATAGGTCAGTATAGAATTGCAGGACTTTTTGCATCATAGTTGACATTTTTGCTGTTTTCAGGCCTAAAATCAACATGGCCGCCTATAACCAAACATCACATGGCATTTTTACACAAAAATTCTTCTAAATATTATATATACAATTGAGTAAAACTTAAAGTTATTTCTAAAGATATTGTAGTAAACCTGTTGACTACTTTATATTAAATAAGTTAGAAAGCCTTGGAGTCTGGCCAGTCTTTTCTTCAGGAGGAAATGACATCATGTGGAGCAGGTCATGTGATCTGGAATTAACACACTTCCTGGAGAGGTGTTTTTGTAATGGGGAACTTAGTTGAAAGTGGTATTTGTTATTTTCCATCTAAAATTTCATATTTTGCCAAAAAAAGAAATATCTGTCATGATTATCTCAACTTAATAAAAAGAACACAATCAAAACTATTTCTGAATCAGCTCATTTTATTATTGTTTAGCCAATTAGAAGGTGGTTGCTATTAAATTGGGACAGTTATTTAGTTGATATTTTAGTGATATCCAGTCATTTATTATTAATAAGTGATTGTTTTCATAATAAATAATTATGGAATTTGTAAAGACATGATCATAATGAATATAAAAACGTTATTTTTTTAAACTTTTAATAATAATGCATGAATGATATATCCCATGGACTTCAAAAGTCCCTCAATTATAGATTGACCCATATTCAAGAAACAGATGGCAGATCTTACTCATGATAAATCTGATGAGCTAATCAGGTTTATTTTTTTTTTCTTTTTGGATTTTGGAAGCTTCTCTCCAGAGCCACAGAATATATTCTATAATAGTTTTCACAGCATAACTAGTGCCCTTCATGACTAGTTAACTCCATGTGTAACAAGTCAGTACATTTTTTAAAGCGTTTTATTGTTATTTTTTAATGGAGTTAAGTAAAACCAAACGGCAGAGGCTGTCATGTGCTGTCCAGATTGTAAATTCCTTCGGGGCGAATACGCGAAGTTGATTATTTCAGACAAAAAAAATGACTTAAATCACGTCTAATATATAAAAAAATTAAACCCTATCAGACAGTTAAAGATGTTTACGGTGTTAATTTAACCGGGAGACGGTTGTAGAAGCTAAAATTTCATTTGAAGTGTGTGTCTGAGTCAGTCTACGCCGTTTGCGTAAACTCGTGCAGGGAGTGGCTGCGTGCGCACGCGTGGCGCAAGCGGGGAGTCTCCCGGACATAGCGGGACAGAGCCGTGAGATGGAGCTCCGAGTAACTTTCCAAACCTCAGAGGACCTGTCACTGATTGCTCCTTACAAAAGCGCCCCAAAAGGCACCAAGGCTACTGAGTCTGGTCGCTGTGCGTAAAACGAACCAATAACGGGGCAAAGTTCCTGCGCGGCGACATCTCCAGTTTACGCAGGAAAACTTTTTGGCGCACACACACTAAATTACACCCCCGGCGATATAAATGGCCGTTTATCTTTTGCAAACAAGTCGCCTGTTTCATCAGAGGCGACTGTTGAGGCCGTGTTGGTTCGGCTTTCACCTTCCTTTATCGCGGTGTTCCTGTATAAACAGCAGCGACATGAGGACACGCTGAAGGGCCTGTTAGCTCGAGAAAACTTTGATGAGCCTCTTTAAGCTTCTCTGGGAGGGTGTCAGCACAACTTTGATGCGTTTAAAACTTCACATAAACCCTCCTGGGAATCGCACTCTCCCGTTTCTGTCTAAAAATAGCAGCATTCGTCCGTGCGCAAAAGGAGAATGTTCGGTTTGAGCCTCTCCGTGAGTGGTTTTTACAATCTTTCCTGCCTCGGTTGCTTCGTGTATCATGTAACGGTGCAAGTCGCTCCTCTTACCTCTCGTCTTCACTGTTCTGGTAATGAAATGTGAAAATCTACGGCGGCTCTGTTTCTGCTGCTGCTTCGTCCTCTGATCCCGCGGCAGGATTTCATGTAGTTCTCGCCATTAAACGACTTCTTTCCTCTCTCTCTGATCGTTCAATGAGCTGCGGTCCGCCTTCTTTCTTTTCCTCCAACCTCAGGTTCGCCACATTCTCAGTGGAGAAAAAAAAACTATGTCGCGCTTTCTTTTCTGCTCCGAAACTCTCTCTGCTGGTCGTGATTTGATCCAAAGAGCAAGAAAAGAGTCGTTTCCACTTTTCCGTGAGTGCAGAGTTTATGTTTAGCGTTGAGGGGTACAGCTGAATTGGAGGCATATAGAGGATATCATGGTAGTGTGTTAAAAGAGTTTTTTTTTTTTTTTTTTTTTGGGGGGGGGGGGCTATTTAAAGTGACGTTAGACTGGCTGTTGTATGAGAGGCGATCAGTGCCACACAGAGAAGAACTTCCTCAGTGGATAAAGTAGAACACAGCACTGTTTGAAACGGCCAATTTCATCCCTGTCACTGTAAAAATACAGCTTTACCCCCTTTAACCCTGTAAGACCCAAATATAGAAAAAATGGAAAAAAATTAAATAGAATATATAAACCCAAATATAGAAAAAATTATCAAAAAGCAAGATAATAATAATAATAATACGTATAAACCCAAATACAGAAAAACTATTTGCAAAAAATAAAAATAAATGTTTATATATATATATATATATATATATATATATATATATATATATATATATATATATATATATATAGTTACAAAATTTAACTGATGTATTTTTGCAACAGTAAATTACAGGACAGGTTAAAGGACACTCACTGAAATATTTCTGTAGGAGCCATATTTCATTTTGTTCTTGTTTTTGTAATTGCCCACCCAAGACCCCAGGGGGCTGTATTTCTTTTACCTGAGGCTGACAGCCTGGGGTCAGATTAAGGTATTTAGTTGACTGTATGATTTGGTTCAGGTGTTGTGCACAGAAACAGGCAGAGGCACACAGTTTTCGACTGTGCTCGACTTTTTTGGGGGGTTTTATTATTTTGTTTATGACCAAGTTTAAGTTACGGGTGAAGAGCGATAATAAAGAACTGGGATTACTTTGATTCTTATGAAGAATCCATTTATTTTTAGTTGAGTGCACATCAAAACTCTCATATAGCCACCATCCACAACCAGTAGTGCCAAGTAAAGGACATAGCCACTGCAAAAAAAGAAATGCTAAAAAAATGTTTCTTTAGGAACATTCAGAAAAAAATCAACCAAAATCCAGCAAAATTCGCTGGATTTTGGTTGATTTTTTTTGTGAATGTTCTTAAGAAACATTTTTAACATTTCTTTTTTTGTACCAAAAAATGTTCAAAGATTTCCAAAAATGTTGAAAATGTGGACATCAGAAGTTTCACTGTGAAAATACTTTTTTTTCTCCACATTTTCAAACTTTAGAACGGATTAATTTTGACCTGCAGGACGACACGAGAATTAAAGAAAATATAAGAAGTTTTACTGATATATATGTAATCGCTTTAAATATTTTTAGTATTTTTTGGGAAGATTTTTACTCACTTTTGGAAAATATTTAGAATTTTCTTGCCAAATTTGGGGTATTTTTTTTTTTTTTTAAAAAATAAAACTTTTAAGGGAAATTATTGGAATTTTGCAAATTTTCAGAAATTTGGGGATTTTTTTTTCTTTACTGAAGTTTTTTTCAGACAAGGAAGCTATATTTTTTGGTGCCCGTAAGTAAGGACAACAGGAGGGTTAATACACCACCGATGCAGGTACTTCAAGTTTTGGCCATCAGGCGACCTGAGTGTGTGACTAACTGTGCGTCAGATCGTCAGCGTATCAGTGCTGTTTTTATTTTGACCTCATATAATTGGATGAATGCCGCTGCTGTCTCTCTCTCTCTCACACCCACTGTTGACTCAGTGCTGACATTGGTTCAAGTTACATTACACAAGACTGTCTGTGATGGAATTTCCATATTTTCCACCTTAGATTGATATCATTCCTTTCTGCGTAGCCGTGTGCAGCTTTCATGTAAAGGTTTGTCTCTTTTCTAATCACAGTTGGCGCTGGGAGGCGAGCTTGACCTTGCAGAGGAGGCCTTATCTGGTCTCTGTGGTGAATGTAAATCAGAAGGGCCAGATTAGGGAGGAAGAATCTGAGATAGACCCACACAAATAAGTCTGTGAAGTAACAGTTGGAATCGATCAAAATGGCAAAAACACGAGTAGGGGTATGAGAAACAGATTTACTTATAAGAAGGATTTAAAGCTTTTGTTCTATATACATACTTATGGTTTATTGCAATAAATAACTCTGACAGGTCAAAAAATATCCTTCTTATGACTATAAACATAGTTTTCCATGAGTCGGGCGTAAAATCTGTTTAACCCTCGTGTCGTCCTGTGGGTCAAATTGACCCGTTTTACACTTTGAAAATGTGGAAAAAAAAAAAATATATATATATATATATATATATATTTTCACAGTGAAAACTTCCACATTTTCAACATTTTCGAGAAATTTTTGAACATTTTTTGTTTTTTTCTTTAAGAACATTCGGAAAAAAATCAACCAAAATCCAGCGAATTTCACTGGATTTTGGTAGATTTTTTTCCAAATGTTCTAAGAGAAAATATTAGCACTTTTACTGATATATATGTAATCACTTTAGATATTCTTATAATTTTTTGGAAGATTTTTATTAATTTTTAAAAAATATTTACAATTTAGTTTTTTGTTTTTTTTGTTTTAATTTTTATTTCTTGTCAAATTTGGGGATTTAAAAAAAAACTTTTAAGGGATTTTCTTCCTGAAGATTTTGCAACTTTTTAAAAATAAATTTGGGGATTTTTTTGCAGAATTTTTGGATTTTTTTCAGACAAAGGAACAATATTTTTTGGTGCTGTAAATGAGGACAACAGGAGAGTTAAAAACACTGGACCCATTGTGACGACCCTCCAACTGCATAAAACCTCCCTCTCTTCTGGCATCTAGCTCTCTGACAGAAGCTGCGGCCGTGTGGAGCTCCAGCAGCATGGTTCTGGGTTTTGTTTGGGTCTTTCATGCCCATTTGCGTTGTTTTGCATGGCAATAAACCACGTTTTGTCACCACACCATTGTTGTCTCCTGGTTTTGTTGCAGCTTTTGGAGCCAAGTTGTAACAAATGGGGGCTCGTCCACACAATTAAACTCGTGTAAACTGCGGTAGCTTCACTTGGTGAGTACCATCGTGCACAGAGACTGGGGTTTGTTGTGAATGAGGACAGGTGCATTGTAGTGTCGGGAGTGACACTGTGTGTGGCCTGTTCATTAATCGTTAAGGAAGAACTGAGCATTCTGGTTGTTCGGAGACAACGTGTGTGGTGAGTACTTTCTGGAGTTAGTAGACAGCTCTTGGAATTCGGCGGCAGAGCAAAGAGCTGATCCTTCACTCAGAGCCTTGGTTGATTCTGTGCTCTTGGGTGGGGAGAGCTCTGCACCGGATTATCTGGTAAACAACAACCTGTTACTCCAGAAATGGGTGCCAAATTGGAAAAGTTTTACTGGTGACCCTGTTTTTCAGGTTGTTGTGCTACAACATTCCGAGGGGAGGTACTGAGGACGTCATATGGTCGGTGTGGACATCTGGGAGTTGGTAAGATGTACGGTTACATCCGGAGGTACTTCTTTTGGCCTCATATGAAAAGAGATGTGTCCCAGTACATTACAGCGAGGAAGAGCCAGCCCTCCCCTCCTTGTATTAAAGGGTGTTTGTGTGATCGTAAAGCTGAGGTTAACCAGTTCGACAGTCTGCTTAAACCTAGGCCCAGCAGCATCAGTCCTGCGAAGGGGTGGAAAGGGGTGCAGACTGCACGAACTGGTAAGTGAATGCTGGCCACAGTCGTGTCTTTGTTTTTACAGTTTGGCTGTCCAGAGCCCTGGCTGGTGAAATGTGCTTAGTGGATCCAGTGCGTAGATCTCCTAGGCCCTGTCTGTTTCTTCCAACCCCAACACTCTTAAAGCGCTTCTCCTGTCGCTGAGGGTTGCTGGGTGTAGGATTGGAAAGGCGGGTTGCCTGGGGGTGGGGAAGGTCTGCACAGGATAGCCTGGACATGGTGTTCCGGAAGTTATGGGATCTGCAGAGAGTATTTTGGTGACCATTCAGGGGAAGTCTCATCTTTAGGGGAGGTGTGTGACGACCCTCCACTTGGACACCAGGTGTGCTTGTTCAGGAGCTGAGGGTCGACAGCTGATTGAGCCACACCTGGGACCAAGTGGCTCAAACTGCATAAAACCTCCCTCTCTTCTAGCGTCTGTCTCTCTCTGACAGAAGCTGCGGCTGTGTGGAGCTCCAGCAGCACGATTCTGCGTTTTGTTTGGGTCTTTCATGCTCATTTGAGTTGTTTTGCATGGCAATAAACCGTTTTTAGTCACCACACCATTGTTGTCTCCTGGTTTTGTTGCAGCTTTTGGAGCCAAATTGTAACACCATAAACGCCTTCAGTTGGCCAGAAGTGCATGGTGGTTCCACAAGCATTATTGTCATGATTTTCTGTCGTCAGCACTCATTTTAAATGCATTCACATGGCAGAAAAAGTTCACATTTAGGAAAAGTTGCAGTGATTGCACAAAATTGCAAGGTGGTGCAGAATTCAAGGAGACTGGTTGAATTTGCATTAATTGTTCCTGGAGGGACTGACTTATGCTTCAGAATATAGAAGATATTCTCGTCTGTTTACAGTCTTTTGCCGTTGTTTCTCTTGTCGTTTTGCAGCAGCACTTTGTGGCACTAATCAGCCCTCATACATCCAGACATGCCAAAGAAGGCCGAGGCGAGTTGGGACGCATCGGACCAAACCCAAAAGGCTGTGGCAGCAGACTGAGTGCATACCCCAGCTGTGGCTCCACACCTCAACCTGTCCTGTATCCTGCAGACCTGAATATTTACGCATCAGAAATAATGGTGGAAACCTGCAGAAGAGGCTCAGTGTGGACATTATGTACACCATGTTTGTAACTGTATTGCACTGACTAATGGCAGTTTATTTAAAAAGCATGAAACTGAATACAACTACGGAAACTCTAAATATTTCTGTAATTTCACTCTTGTGATTTTTTGTCAGTTTGGTCCAGAGTTTAAAATGCAACCAGAACTAGAAGCCAGATGTTTTCCACTTGGCTCAGTACTCCTTTAGGCCTATAGAGAGCAGCAAACCTCCCAGAATAAACCTCCCATGATCACACACCCAAACATGACAGCAGAGATGGGTTTTTTTTTTTCTAAACTGTACTTTATTTTCTTTTAAAGACATATGTTTTAAAACAGCGATTGTAGAGAATAAATAAAGAAACATGTTTTTGTTTTTTTTTTTTACTTCCATAGGTACATTTATGTAATTAAAAACTCTATAATAAGTGTGTTCATTGTCTTGAAGACCACGAGGAATCCTCCTATTTTTTTCTTCTTCTTAAATTAAAAAGAAATTGTCACATCTCCCCACCGCCATCAGATTGATTACCAAATAAATTAAAACGTAAAAAATCAAGATAGAAAAATTCCCAGCCCTTCCTTTCCTCTTTGTTAATTTTTAAAAGTAGTGGCAGCAGAGAATCTGAAGTTTTGAAGTCCTCCGTTTTTAGAACTAAGGTATGTACACAGCGAGAAGAAATCCGTCCCTCTTCCAGTTTAATTACCCCATGTTTTTTTTCTTTAAATTTACGTATAAATAATAAAACTAACTCTACATAACAATATTACCAATGGTAATCATACAGAATAGTATTTTCTTTTGCCTCCGGCTGTGTAGACTGGCCCTCTGTTAACGCCATAGACCACAAATCACACTATACAGTAGAACCCTGTTCAGTAGAATAACATCAGTGATATGCTTTTTCTTAACATGTATATCTTGTTGCCGACAATAGAATATGTACATAATATAAATGAATCCAGCTGTGGAATGATAGGAACTCTGGAGCACTTCTGGATATTGCAAATGCTGATTCTGTTCGATGTATTTGTTGCTGACATTACTGCTGCTGTAGTTTCTTTTCTCTTTTTTTCTTTCTTTTTTAATTCTGTAAGCGCATACACGTGATACTGCTTTTTGTGAAGTGTTGCTCCTGTGCTATACGGTTGGTCAAACAACCAAAAAAGGCTGGGACATCCCAAGTGGTTTTCTTGATTGAACTCTTAGGTTTTCCTGGAGGTGAAGGAGAGAGAGAGAGAGGAAAAAAGAGAGAGAGCACAGAGCGTTTTAAAGCAAATCCCAGAAATGAAACACATAAATTCAACACTTTTGGAAGTGGAGTAAGTGTCTGCAATACACAACTGCTTGCACTGATGCCTCAGGGGGAATCTCAGTAATCAACTAGTGTCCATGCAACTGGAACAGTGACAGTCATACTGCTGCAAGTGTATGCACGTTCTTAATAGGAAATACTTTGTCATCTCTTTTTTTGGCAGGCAAATTAATTCAGAACATGCACAGTAGGAATTCTGGTGAGGATCGACTCGCCAATTTAAAAACAAAAAAAAAAAAAAAAAAACACTCAGATAATTCCACATTTATTCTAATGATATTCCAAAAACATGCCACTCACCAAACTGTAATTTCACAGCGAAGTGATATTTCAAATCATCTGCCAGATAGCTGATTTGTAAAATGCAGATTGCTGCAAACAGAGCATCTGCAGGTACCAGAGAAATCGATTTTGGGAAGTTTTTCATGCCTGTTTTGACTCAAATTGAAACCGATTGTGTGTCAGAGCCGTGGATGGGAATCTTCTCACCTTTATGAATATTGGCTCTATTAAAAACCCCTTAACAGGCAGGTAATGCAAACTCTTTTCACTTATAAATCCTGCTCTAATTCAAGAGTAGAAATGGGACATTTCAGATTTCAATTTAAAAGATGCCTGTATAAAATCATGCATGAATAAATCAGGATGTATTAAATTTGATATAATACTGTAGCCATGAAAATTTAGCTTCAATGACGAGCTGGAACAAGTTGTCGACGTGAGGCAAAAGCAAATAAAATATATGTTAAGGGGTGTTTAAAATGAAATTAAATGTATTCAGAATTTAATTTAAAAAGGTTTTCCAAAATCCAGCTTGTGTATTTGTTGTTTTTCAGAACCAGAAATATCATCAAATTGAGATTTACAAACAAAGCAGCAGATTTAACTCCCTTAGAAACACAGTTTTAAGGCATGACAGTGGATTTCTTCTTGATTCTAGATGTTTTAGTGACCTGCAGATACCCTGTGCATGAGACGCATTATGAATGTATGGTTGTTGTTGTTGTTTTGGATTTTTATCATTTGAACATTACGAGTATTTATGGTTAAATTTATCGTCTTTGGAGTCCCAGAATTCCTACAGAGGAATGCAGTTCCTCAGCCAGTAGCACGTGTCACAGGAACCAAACAGCTTTACCCAAAACCTTTCAGAATAAGGTTAGTGTCTCAGTTGGTACGACACACACACGCACACACACATCAAAACACTCGCACAAATTTCAAACACACACACCTTGTCTTCGCCTCATCACACACAGTCGTTCACATATAAATACTAAGTTGTCGACCAGATACAGGGGCACGTTCAGTACATTTTCAGTCTCACAAAAAACCAAACAAAGTTCAGGCACAAAGTCACTTGGAATTGAGTTACAACCAAACGAAAAAATCCCGCACTCACCGAGAAACTACCACACCAACCAACTAAACAGAGGGGATGTGTAAGAATGATAATCATGACAGACAACAAAAAGGAAACTAATCGAAAAACCAAAAGAGCCTAAAAGGAAAAAAGCCTAATAGATCCATATTTGATGGACAGATTTTTAGCTCTGAAGCTTTTAGAGAGAGTTTTTAAAAAAAGGAAAACAGCGTGTCATGATAATCAGTTGCTTACAGATGCTGAGGTAAAGTGACAATTATTGATCAGTGTTTGCAAGGATTAAAAACCAGGACAAAATAATAAGAGGAAACTCACAACGCACCAAACACAGTTCATGGTCGCCACAGTAACCCGCCATGCAGTAGAGCATGGTGAATCAAGGCAACGGCCCAAAATAAAGAAAAAATTAAAAAAAATTGCTAATGGCAACCATCACAGGCAATATCGCCACAGCAACCAACACAGGCCAATTAACTTACAACGCAGTGAGAAGGAAGGGGGAAGGTTTTAGCGGTTGCTAGGCAACCGTAGCCATAGCGACGCACGTCTCCACGTTATATGTATGGACGGGACAGTCTTGAGAGTGGTGTGATGTTTTTTTCAGGAAAAATGGCATATGGCACAGCACAAAAACAATAAATGAAAATAAAAACAAAAAATTAATGACGAACAGTAGTTGGCATTCAACCCTGCGACAGAACACTGGTTAGACAGAAACATTTGAACCCAGTTTAAAGTCTAACTTGTCAATAACAGTGTCCCTACATACTGAGCAACAACAGAGAAGGAGCCACGTTTACACAGCAAAGGTATCTTCTGATCCTTCTAATGTATTTCTAAACTGGTGGTATTTTTAGTGCTTCCACCTCATTAAAGTTAATCTACTGCAGGGTTATTGACTTCTTCAGTTCCACATGAAAGACAGCCATTTAAACACTGAGCCCCCAATTACATCCACTCTGTCTGTTTAACTTGCACACACATTTCCAGCTGTCTATCAATCCCCTCCCCCGTCCGCTCCACGTACAGTAGCTCACCTCCTTCAGTAAGGCCTGTTGGCGTCCTTGGGCCTCTTCAGCTGCACCTTCAGCCTCTTCATGCCGATCTGGAAGCCGTTCATGGCCTGGATGGCAGTCTGGGCGCTGGACGGGTTGTCGAAACTCACAAAACCTGAAGAAGAGACGGCAGAGCGGAGAAACAAAACACAAGCGTCCATGTTAGGGCAAAAGCTGCATCGCTTGTGGAGAAACACGACGCACAAGAATCACCGAGACTCACCAAAGCATTTGCTCTGGTTGGTGGCGCGGTCGACGAAGACCTTCGCGGAGATGACGTTTCCGAAGGGCAGGAACATCTGCAGGATCTCGGAGTCGGTGAACTCCTGCGGCAGGTGGTAGATGAAGATGTTGCAGCCCTCCGGACCTGCAGTGACACACGGGAATAACATGCCAAGACATGTGAAAGTGTTGGGTAGAAACTGAATGTGCAACAACAAGAGCGATTTTAATTCTAATGACACTCAACGATGCTTTATATGACAAGTTAAGAAGATGAAAAAATAGTAGAAAAGAACACAAAGTCAGACATTAACCCTCGTGTCGTCCTGCGGGTCAAAATTGACCCGTTTTAAAGTTTCAAAATGTGGAGAAAAAATATCTATTTTCACAGTGAAACTTCTGATGTCCACATTTTCAACATTTTTGGGAAATCTTTGAACATTTTTTGGTGGGAAAAAAGAGATGTAAAAATGTTTCTTAAGAACATTCACATAAAAATCAACCAAAATCCAGCGAAATTCGCTGGATTTTTGTTGATTTTTATGCGAATGTTCTTAAAGAAAATATTAGAAGTTTTACTGATATATATGGAATCACTTTAGATATTTTTAGGATTTTTTTGAAGATTTTTATTCATTTTTTGAAAATATTTACAAGAATTTTCTTGCCAAATTTGGGGAAATTTTCTTAAATAAAACTTTTAAGGAATTATTGGAATTTTCTTCCTGAAGGTTTTGCAAATTTTCAGAAATTTGGGGAATTTTTTTGCTGAATTTTTGGATTCTTTTCAGACAAGGAAACAATATTTTTGATGTCCGTAAAAGAGCACAACAGGAGGGTTAAGAGACGTTTAAAGGACTAATTGTTGTTCTGATGTTTTCTTGCTGTCTGGCTCCAACCTGCAGCTATACATCAATACACAAGACTATTATTAAATTTTCTCATCTAAGTGTCACCAAGAAAACAAACATATAGACATGTTTTCCAAAATGATTAAGAAACTAAGAGCTCAAACTGTTGATCTGCAACCGTTACTAGACATAACACCTCTGAAAATGTGTTTAATGTGCATAGTTTTGAAGAAAACATCCCAAATCTGATCTTCTGTAGACCTTAAATTACAATAAATTACTCCTTATTTTTATTTCTCTTGACAGTTTTCAAATGCATGCAACATAGAGTTTGACTTTCTGCTTTTAAATCAGTGTTATATCAGAGAGTCTAATTTTTGTTAGTGTTGCTTAGTAATGTAGAATGATTTGCACTCGTTATATTATAATAATGAGTGGGATGACAGAAAGATAGTTTTCAACAGTTGAAACTACAAGTTGATCGACAGGAATACTGTCTGGTTTCAGCTTCTCCAACATCAGAACTGTCTGTTTTTCTGTTATTTTATAAAACTGTAAATCGACAAGGGAGCGTCACCTTGAACTCTGGTGAACTGTTTTGAATATTTTTCACTGTTTTCAGACTCAAACGTATTGAATAATCAAAACAGATTATGAGTTGCAACCCTGAATACAGAGGTTATCTTTAATGTGATAAATTGCATAACTCAAACAACTTTTAGAAATCTTAATAAGTTTAAACAGCTGCCCAGAAGCACTGTTGGTTATCTGTGATCCAAAGTATGTTTGATTTGCTGTAGATGAGTTAACCCTCGTGTCCACCTGCGGGTCAAAATTGACTCGTTTTAAAGTTTGAAAATGTGGGAAAAAAATATATTTTCACAGTGAAACTTCTGATGTCCACATTTTCAACATTTTTGGGAAATTTTTGAACATTTTTTGGTGGAAAAAAGGAAACGTTAACAATGTTTCTTCAGAACATTCACAAAAAAATCAACCAAAATCCAGCGAATTTCACTGGATTTTGGTTGATTTTATTGTGAATGTTCTTAAGAAAATATTAGAAGTGTTACTGATATATATGTAATCACTTTAGATATTTTTAGGATTTTTTGGAAGATTTTTACTCTTTTTTTCTTTATTTACAAGAATTTTTTTGCCACATTTGGGGGATTTTTTAAACAAAACTTTCAATGGAAACTTTTAAGGAATTATTCGAATTTTCTTCCTGAAGGTTTTGCAAATTTTCAGAAATTTGGGGAATTTTGTTGCAGATTTTTTGGATTTTTTTCAGACAAAGAAACACTATTTTTTGGTTCCTGTAAATGAGGACAACAGGAGGGTTAAACAGCTGCCCAGAAGCACTGCTGGTTATCTGTGATCCAAAGTATGTTTGATTTGCTTTCGATGAGTTAAACACACAAAAACCGCTGCAATGTTTCTCTAAGATACGGCAGTGATTATTCCACATTTGCTCATGGCTCTTTACCTTCTCTCTGCTGCAGCTGCTGCGGCTGTTGCGGCTGCTGGGCCACCAGGGTGGGTTGGTGGGGGAATGGTTGTCCCACCAGGCCGTAGGCAGCAGGGTAGGTGGCTGGGAAACAGGAGGAACAGGTGAGCAGAGGGCACCGCAGACTAAGCGCTTCTTTTTCCGATTCTAAACAACATCTGACAGAGCCGCATCCCCACCTACAGATCCACTAGAAGCGGGAGATGTTTTGCATATAGTCTGTGACTCATCCTATAGTGCCAGAGGTTATTTACAGTCGTTAATGTATGTGCATGTTTTGATTCTGGATGGAAAATCTCTGCTTTACACATGCAGTGTTTAGTCCAAAAGGTAACGTAGCTGCATATATTACGTTACATAAAATGTGTCGTGTCCTGGTGTCACCGTCTGGAGGGTTATTTCTAGCAACTGAAAAATGTGAAGGGATTATTTGTTTGTACACACTTCCAGAAGCACTTGAACTATTTTTCTCCTCTAATAGTGCAGTTTACTATCAGGGGCTGTAGTAACTCAAACACACGGCAATCGTTGATTCTATATAAAAGATGGATGTAGCCTCCGGTCTGAAAAGTAAAGCCGGTGTGGAAGTGACTCACGATGCAGGAGTTTTGAAATCCTAGCAGGTTTCGAAATCAGGTTGCATCATACACAAGAGGAAGAAAAATTCACAGACACTCTTCTCTCTAATCTCAGATATGAATAGGTGACAAGATTTCACCCCCTACAGGATATTATTAAGATTATCGTGTCTCAGGTGATCTCATGGGGAAACAGATGGAAACAAAGTGGAGTTTGGGTTGCATCAACTTGCTCTAATAATACTTTGCAGTGAGAAAAAATGGAGCAAAAAGGAGCCTGGATGTGAAAATGAATGTTCAGGGAGATGTGGTTAATACAGTTTGAAACAGCCTCGCATACCCAGACCATGGTAGAACGATGTGGTTGCACCTCATTATCATTCTGCTACAATGGAGAAAGGGCTTTGATGTGTTTGTAGCACTTTAAAACAATTAAAACAACAATTAAAACAATTACAATTAGGGATGTCGTATTGATATTGGCATAAAAATGTAATATCGGTCAAAATCATTATCTTTTTTTTTTTTTTTTTGCCTATCATAAAAATCGATAAAATAATTCCTGGATTTGCTGGCATTTATCGGACTCACAGAGGGAGTGAGAGTATGAACTGGGGTTTGATTTTAAAAAAAAATCAATATGGCACAAATATGGCATTTTTTCCATAACTTAAGTTGAAGTTGTTTTCTTTTTTGCACAGACAATGTTTGCATTTGAAAGTCTTGTTGCATATGAGAATGCATCCAGTGGGGCATCACAATAAAATGAGGCATGATGTGTTAATTCCACCACAGGACATATGTGATGTTTCCTAAAATTAGTTAAATAGTCCACATATATCAGTATCGCTTAATATCGGAATCAGAAATTGAGAGTTGGACAATATCGGCATAATGATTATTGGCAAAAAAAAAGCCAATATCGGACATCCCTGATTACAATCATCTTGCAAAGAATGCAACATTCACCCAAAATAGTAATGGTGGAACTGTTGTGGTCGACTATTTGCATCAAGGGGAGATGAACACTGGCCTGAAAATGGTTATTTCACAAAAAAAACGATCTAAACCTTTGGCAAAATGAGAACATTCCTATGTAGGTTGCTGCCTGGAGGTTGTTTCTTGTAATAAAGGTAGTAGCAGCAGGAGAGAAAGCAAAAAGCCAAGCCTGCATCCGGTGAGCCAGACCAGCTCATCAGCCAGGACTGGAGGTGAGATTCTGTCTGTTTCAATATCTAGCAAACCGTTAGCCTGGAGGGCCAGAATTAGCATCGCTTTGCAACAGTATCCACTGCTCCAGGCGCTAACGTGGTCATTCTAACATCCGGATTTTAGCTCATGAACATCAAAAAGTTTCAATCAGACTCCCGCACACTGTCAGAAGTACCAGACCTTTATCAGGCACATAGTTTGGTGAAAAGAGTGAGAATATCTTAAATAGGGAGTGGCTGTGACTCCAGTGAGCATTACCCACATACCATAAGGAGGTATGAAATACCAAAGCAGTCCACCAAATTACTATCCTCAGCTCTCTTCAGAAAGAAACAATCATATATTATTTCCTTTTTCTGTTGGATTCTTTGCTGTATGTTATTGAAAACAGTCGTGCCGTGGAATGTTTAGATATTTCATACTTCCTTATGTTATGTGGAAATGTAGGTGAGTCTGGCCTTAAACCTGCATTCTTTTTAATGACCAGCAGGGGGCGACTCCTCTGGATGTAAAAAGAAGTCCAGTTGTGTAGAAGTTTATGAGAAAATGACAAAATAATCTGACTTCTCACTTAATTTGGCACCTCAGTAAACATTATTCTAATAGGTTTATGGTCTCAATCAGTAGCTCCATGTCTCCATAAATACTAGATTATGTTAATTTTGTAAATTATGGTCCAATTTAGAAGATATTAGATGAGTTATGCTTTAGTCACGACCATGTGATCGCAGTCGAACCTCATTCGTCACGTCTGGTTTCCAAAAACAAAGACGGCAACAGTCAAATTCTGGACTGTGTGTGCCTACAACAGTGGCTACATCCTCCTTATATACACTCAGTACTGATTCATGTCACAGTTCGTGGTATTAAATTGATGACAGCAGATTCTGAGAGGCTCACCTGTGTAGTGCTGCATGCCTGTATAAGCTTGCTGCAGTGGGTCCAGGACGGGACTCTGAGCTGTGGCAAACAGCAAACACATGGTTACCGAATGCTTCATGCATGGAAAAAAAAAGAACCCTAAATGTTATTTGGGGCACATCAGCATGCTCCAAATAACATTTAGTGCTTTAGTTTCATTTCATTTCCTCTTAATTTGGCCCTCACTGCTGTGCATGAATGCAGGAAGCCTGTGAGTCTGTGGAGGGATATAATATGACAGCTGTAATGTGTTTAGGATGCGATGGCTGTACCTTGATAGGCATGAACCCCGTTGGTGTACAGGGCCTCTGTAGTGGATTGGCCATTAGGTGGAGCTGGAACAGAGGGGTAGCTGTTCACTGCGATGGGTGGAGGCAGAGCAGGAACAGGTGTGGCAGCGATGGAGGGCGGAGTGCTGGTACCTGCAGACAATTTGAAGGAAAGACATTAGTTTCTTCTTATTTAAAGGCCCTGAAGGCTTTTTTTTTTACCATCAGCTCCAGACTATGAGTGGCACGATTTCCTGCCAGTTCTTGACAGATTTGGGTGCCGTGCAAGAAAGATTTCTGCATTTGTGTCATTTTAGTCTGTGATGTGGGGAAAAAGGTGATGTTACGTCGTTTCATGTGTGACTCAGAACATTTGATGAAACTGAAATGACAGTCCAAAAATGAAAAATATGCCCATATTTTAAAAAGATATCTATTTTCTTAGTTATATTCAGTTATACTCCAGAACTCTGTTCTATTTGGATCAGGCTATCTAGAAATATTTTAGTTATTTTGGGTATAAGTTGATATACCTAAAGTATTCGATATATTGATGTAAAATTTTACAGATACCAGTTTAAACATCCATAGATTATGATGAAAAGATTTCAAGCAAATAAAGAGACGGCTGAGCAGAAGACTCTTGTTGAATTTGTAGTAAAATTAGTTTTATCTTGTGCACATTTTCTATCAAAATGTTTGTTTATATAAATTACTATTAAGCAATAGATTGCTTTAAAATGTCTAATAAACCTATCTATAACCACATCTATAAAAGAAGCTATCGAGCTAAGTGGGTTCAGGCCACTCTGACACAATTTCCTCTCACTGCTTTTTATACCTTAAAAGTAAAAGCTAGCATGGCTAACGGCATGATAGAATGAAAAAGGAAGAAAAAAACAAAAACACTACAAAATAGATGTTTGTAATTTTGTCCTCTTGAGTCCACCTCTCCTTGTGTATCTGTCCTCATATTTCAAGCAGAAATCTAATCAAGGCCGGCCGGGGCCAGACATCTCTGCCTCTCATTACCTGAGGATGGGGTGATGGATGCAATCGGCGTGGCAATGATGCTGCTGGGGTTGAGGGCGGCGAGCTGCTGCATCTGAACCGCCGCCACCGTGGCAACAGGAGAGAGGTAGGCCGACTGCGCCACCAAGGCCTGCTGCTGCATCAGCTGGAGAGAGAGAGGGGGAATCAGGAGACGCTCAGAGTCTCTGCTTTTACGTGTAATCTCGGCTTTTGTAAAGACAAATACAAATAAATTATAAAAACAGCTCAACATCTGACATTCGGGGAGCGATTTCTGCAGATTACGGCTGACGCGCCTCGCTCGGATTTCCATTATTAACGAGCTCAAATAACGGGACCCAATCATAAAAATTGAACGGGTTTAATATAATTGCGACGGCTCCAGACTCAGCCTCAATCAGGAGTCAATATATTTAAAGTTCACGCCTAAGCACGCTGCATCTGTCCTCGGTGACCTGCTCTGTTTTTGCAAACCGGTGCAGATGTTCATGATCAGTCATTACGGTCAAATCAGGGGAATAATTGGTCTTGATGTCATGCTGTGTGCTCTGTGTCTGGGCTGCAAGTGTGAAAGCAAATTATTTTATTAAATCCTGCCTCTGCTTTTCAAATCTACCTGCACTTTCTGCACTAAAGCCTTTCAGAAAACACGTTTATTTTGAGTTCTGTGTGTGGTTATTGGATTTTTTTCCTTTACTAAATTATATACCATTACTATAAATCAACACATCCATCACAGGCAAAAATTCTGTCAGGCCTCTTTAAGCATCACAAATTGAACAGCTTTTAAATGAGGCAAATCTGAAACCATTTGCAATGAACGGTCAATTAGCAACGACGAGAACAGCGATCTTGGGTCACTTTATGTTGTAACTTGCCACTTTTCCAATTAAAATCATCCAGTATGACATTAAATATCTGAACAATCGAGGTTTGCTTTCCGGAAAATTAATTTTGTGTCTTTTTATGGTGTACGGGTTATGCAAAATACCTTCCAGCTTTTGCTTTGAGTTTTAATTTTCTCTGCGTTTTTTTATACATCTTGTTGTGTTTTTATCTGTCCTTTAAATTCTGATGATTTCAGGCCTGTTCGCTTTATTTTGCTGCCTTGGGAAACACTAGACTATTATGTTAACTTTAGTGCTTTTATCTCTATTCTAGGAGACATCTCTTAACCCTCCTGTTGTCCTCATTTACGGGCACCAAAAGATATTGTTTCCTTGTCTGAAAAAAATATAAAACTTCATCAAAAAAATTGCCCAAATTTCTGAAAATTTCCAAAACCTTCAGGAAGAAAATTCCAATAATTTTTTAAAAGTTTCCCTTAAAAAAATTATTTTTAAAAAATCCCCCACATTTGGCAAGAAAATTCTAGTAAATATTTTCAAAAAATGAGTAAAAATCTTCCAAAAAATCCTAAAAACATCTAAAGTGATTCCATAAATATCAGTAAAACTTCTAATATTTTCTTTAAGAACATTCACATAAAAATCAACCAAAATCCAGTGAAATTCACTGGATTTTGGTAGATTTTTTTGTGAATGTTCTTAAGAAACATTTTTAGCACTTCTTTTTTTCCACCAAAAAATGTTCAAAGATTTCCCAAAAATGTTGAAAATGTGGACATCAGAAGTTTCACCGTGAAAATATATTTATTTTCCACATTTTCAAACTTTAAACAGGGTCAATTTTGACCCGAAGGACGACACGAGGGTTAACTCATGGCTTTCTATCTTTTCTGCAACCACAGACTATTTGCTGGACAAAGTGCCAGTTGCCATGTAAATGCTCTTCAGACAATCAGTGTTCACTTAGAGGGATAAAGTTACACAGGATGTCTCCCGCTAGTCTGTTAGCGAGGTCACATGCGTGTTCACAAATTGCGTCAGGTTCAAACATAATCTGTGTCTGTTTTCCCTCCAGCACACAAACAAGGCCGGATGCCGAGTTAAAGTCAACGTCAGAGCAGAGAGAGACGAAGAGACGGCGACACAAAGAGCTCAGGACGGACAGAAGAGAGCGACGTAATCCTCTCAGCAGAGCGAGTTAACGTCCTTCTGACAGGTAGAGTGTGTTTCTAAATAAAAACGCAGCGTGTGTGTTTCTTACGGCCTGTGTGTAGGCGTTGTAGGCCCCGAGGTGCAGGGTCATGGGGCTGATGACTCCCAGCTGAGAGGCCACCTGCTGCATCCGCCTGAGTCCTCGCTCCTTCTCGGAGTCGGCAAACTTCACCACCAGGCTGGACGAGGCGCCCTGCGGAGGAAACGCACAAAATCACAGACAAATCTGTCGGAAAGGTTTTCACGTCAACTCTCAAACATCGCATCACAAGTCAGAGACGCAAAAACACCAACCGTGTAACCACAAAGTCCCCGAAAGTGTTGAAAATAGGTCAGTACAATACTAAAGAACAAAATGGAGTTTCTTTCGCTGTACTTGACAATTTTCATTTTATCCTTTCACTACATTACATTTCAGAGAGAAATCTTGCACTTCTTACTCTACTACATTTATTCGTTCTGAGATTAAACCATTTTTTCCGGGCTTTGTGGCTTCTAGTATAGAACAAAACTCTGTGTACAGTCTGTCTCACATTTCAGATGTCTATAAGTTGTTAAAAGCTCCACCAAATAGTGACGTTTCCCCTTTAAATTTCCCACATGGTTTCATTGTTGGATATATTCGACTGATCCACTAAAAATCTAAAAATTTAAGTCCAAAAGGGTCAATATGTAATTGTGGGACTTTTTGTAATATACTTGACAGGTATCCTAGTTGACATTTTTGCTGTTTTCAGACCTAAAATCAACATGGCCACCTATAACCAAACACCACATGGCATTTTTACACAAAGATTCTTCTAAATATTATATATACAATTGAGTAAAATTGAAATTGAAAGTTATTTCTAAAGATATTGTAGTAAACCTGTTAACTACTTTATATTAAATAACTCAGAAAGCCTTGGAGTCTGGCCAGTCTTTTCTTCAGGAGGAAATGACATCATGTGGAGCAGGTCATGTGATCTGGAATTAACACACTTCCTTGAGAGGTGTTTTTGTAATGGGGAACTTAGTGGAAAGTGACATAATTTGTTAATTTCCATGTAAAATTTTATATGTTGCCAAAAAAGAAATATGTCATGATTATCTCAACTTAACAAAAAGAACACAATCAAAACTATTTCTGAATCAGCTCATTTTATTATTGTTTAGCTAATTAGAAGGTAGTTGTTATTAAATCAGGACGGTTATTTAGTTGACATTTTAGTGATATCCAGTCATTTTTTATTAATAAGTGATTGTTTCCATAATAAATAATGATGGAATTTGTAAAGACATGATCATAATGAACATAAGAAACTTTAGTTGTTTTTTATTTTTAATAAAAATGTATGTAAAATGTATCCCATGGACTTCAAAAGTCCCTCAATTATATACTGACCCAAAAACTGAAAATAAATTTGTGAATCAGAGCTTTGTTTCCTTTTTCTCAGCTCCATCTGCTGCAGCTGCAACAATAACATGCTGCTGACACACTGATGGATCTGTATTAACAATCTAATGATGTTATTTATAAAAATATTACAGTTAGAGGGACAAAACATGTGCTTTTACTCTAAAACTGTAACTACAACCTTCTGCTGACAGTGTAATTTTAATAGGATTTTTCATGCAGTGGTGTATTTGTACATTGATGTATTGTTATTTTTTTTAAACTTCAGTAAAGAATATGAATAAATCTTCCACATCTGGTCTCTGATGCATGACTTCTGTTGTCACCTCGATTTCCCCCTCATTTCTTGTCAGTTCTTTACTGTCTATAAGCAAATAGAGGCGAAATACCAGAGAAAATGAAACCAAAAACAACAACAAAAAAAATGATTATAATGCAATATTGTTATAGTGCACACAAATTGTCTCCATGATTCAAACACTCACAGTGTTTCCTGGAGGAAGTATGCAAACCTCGAGGCTAATGACATCGACAAAAGCTACTTGGAGTCAGGAGTTAGTGAACCTGGAGTCCAATCAATGACACATGAGAGGAGATTAGAGCTCTGCTGACTTGTAAGAAAACATTTTGAGTTTGCTGATGTGAACTATGCCTCGTGCAAAAGAGATCTCACAAGACATACAATCAAGGATTCACTGATTTGCATAAAGCTGGAAAGGGTTGCAAAGTAATCTCAGATTTTTTTTGTTTTACATATTCATCAGTCCACAGTTAGACAAACTGATGATTTAGTTCTGTGGCTACTCTTCATAGAAGTGGGAGCTGAGATGACTCCAGAGGCACGAGGCAGAATGCTCAATGAGGTTAAAAAAAAAAAAAAGAGGAAGCTCTGAGAACGAGCTAAAGGCTTAAATGAATGGTTGGAGCTGTTTAACATCTATGTTCATGGATCTGACAGTCTCAGATCTCAGTGCACGGCTGCATGGAGGAAGCTGCTGCTTGAAGAATTCATTGCTGCAAAAAGGAACCTGATACTCCACAAGAGGAAAACGTACTCAAACACCAAAACAAACAAACAAAAACATGCTGACCGTGAGTTTGGGCGCAGCATTACAGCTAACATACAAGAAGCAAACTACGAAAACTGCCAATGTAATTTTCCACTTTATAACCACAATAAAACAGCTGCTGCTAACATGGAGGAGAAAAAAACATGCTTCCCTTAATCCTGTAAAACCCACTATTGCAGAAATACATCAGTTTTATTTTTTTAAATATTATTTTCTATCAAACAGAATATATAGATATTTATAATGAGCAAAAAAAATACATATATTTATATACATTATTTTTGTTAATTTTTTTCTACATTTGTTTTATATATTATTATTTTTTATTTTATTTAATTTTTCTGCTCATTTTTGCAAATTAATTCTTTCTATATTTGGGTTTATATACATACATACATACATACATACATACATACATACATACATACATATATATATGTATATATATATATATATATATATATATATATATATATATAGAGAGAGAGAGAGAGAGAGAGAGAATTTTTATGTTTATTTTTTCTTTTTTCTATATTTGTGATTTATATATTCTTTTTGGCTTTTGTTTTTTATTGCTCATTTTCTTCTATATTTAGATTTATATATTATTATTATTCATATTTTCAAAATATTTATAATAACACAGAATATGTTGATATTGTACCAAAGAGTTTCTTCACGGTGCTGCTTGTACAAACCATGACCGCAAAAAACCTAAAAACTCGGCTTGTTTTTCTTCCTGCTGTATAAAATGATGCAAAAATATACTTCTGGCGTAAACTAGGATGGTCTTTAAATTTAGTCAACCTGCGTCAAATCGCAAACCCACAACGGAAAATAAAAATTACCTCATTTTAGAAAAAAGAAACTAATAATGTTGCCCTCTATATTGTGTGTGGATGAGGGGGGGACAGAAATGAGAAGTGGTGACTATTAGCTGAGTCACCATGTTGAGTGTCTAAATGACTGGATTTGGAGCATCTGAGTGTGTCTGTTGGATCTCATTGAAAATGTGTGTAGCCATCTGTGTGAGTGTGTGTGTGTGTGTGTGTGTGTGTGTGTGTGTGTGTGTGTGTGTGTGTGTGTGTGTGTGTGTGTGGGTGTGTGTGTGTGTGTGTGTGGACTTACAGGTAAAGTACGACTCCCGTGCAGAGCGTTGATGGCGGCCTGGGCCTCTGCGTTGCTCTGGAACTTTACAAATGCACACCCTACATGAAATGACACACCATTAAACACGGCCTCGCACACACACAGTGTAACAAAACCACCTCCCTTTAAAAATACATTAGAAGCCGTCTTACATCCAGTGCTTCATCAGTTACCGTGGCATCATTAAACATGGTCCACAGAACATTCATTGCTTCATCAATCACAGCCCGTAAACCACCAAACGCATCATTAGCCATGACCCATAAAACCTATTGCACTATTAGTCATGCCTCACGCAACAAACGCAGAAAAATCTAGCATCTGTGTTTGAACTGTCACCGGACTTTGATTTACACGGCAAATATCATTAGCATTGTTGTTAGTGACAACCGTAATTTATATCACGTGACGGTAAATGTGCCGCCGGCCTTATTCTCGGGGCCGGATACAAATACAAACAGTTAAGCAAAGTCAATAGCGGTTTCACAGTCGTGGCCCGGAGTCCAGCTGCAATCATTTCTACCCAAAGTGCTTTAAAGGACACTCGACTTGAGGCTGCCTTGGGAAATCGCAGAGGGTGTCGCTTTACAAAATCTTCTTAGCGCTGAACTTATTATTCACTGGGACAAATCTAAATTATTGCTGAGGGTTTAAAGCAGTTGAATCAGCCTGGGTAATTTAAACAAGATGACATGTTGCATCTTATTGCATTAAAAGGCCCATATTATGCACAATTACAAGTTTATAGTTTTATTTTTGTGGTCTACATGCATTAAGATTGTGAAAACCCATTATTTATCTGTACTGAGCACTACTGCAGGGTCTCTTTTTACCCTCAGAGAGCTTCAGACAGAAGCAGCCCCTAGTGAAAAGTCCAGTTTCCTCTAGGAAGTTGCTCATTTTTTGTTTGAGGGCGATCCAAACTAGCTGCAAAGCAAGCGTTATGCAAATGTGCTACGTGATGATGTAGCTACGTAACAGAAGAAAAGCCTGGGCTTGAAATTAAGTCTTTCAGGCTGCATTTTCTGCAGGAGAGAGTAAATTCTTCTAGTAAAGACTTTGGCCTTAGTAGGACTTTCTCCATGCACTAAAAAGCAGCTATATAACACACTATAGAAAAGGGAGGAAAAGCCAAAAAGCATAATATGGGCTCTTTAAGCAGAGAGCATTTAAAGTTAAACATTGCCAACAGTTGATTATGTGCACTGGCGCTATCTTTAACATGGTTAGAATTCAGAGATATGGCTCTTTAAATGTAATTTTATAGTGCTTCCTTAAAAATTTTGTTTCATTTGTGGTTAATTATTACGTATTAAAGTATGGGTAGGCAGTATTTTTTTGGAGTCACTGGACAATAAAGTTCCATAATAACCTTTAGCATGTTGTAATTCAAGTGATCTTAGAGCAAACTAGAGTTCTTCTCTTGGCTCAGTTTTCAGGCTTTAGAAATTCTAGCCTGTGACTGAAGATTCTGGCCAATCACAGGGCTTTTCAGAGAGAGAAGGCCATTCCTATTGGCTGTTCTACAAATGCAGATGTGTGAGTTTAGATGGTAGAAACACCTGCAGGAAAGTTGGTGTTTCAGCTTTGGCAATTCATGTCTACACTTCAGAGCAACCCCAAAAAAGGAAGACAGACGTAATCAAAAAGAAAATCTGTTAATAACTGCAATAAAACACCTGTCAGTAGCAGTAAAGCAAACTCATTTGTTCAGTAACTTCTCCAATCTGAGCTTCTCGTTCATCTTTTTGACAATTAAGCTGCACATTTCATTTTCCTGTGTGTTCTAGTGGTTGGCTGGATTGAGCAGGTAGATTTACAGCCCAAGTTGGTGATGAGTGGCTACACTAAATGTTGTTAATAGCGTAAACTTCCTATAAACGAAGCCAAAATCTCATCGCTGTGGCTAAATCAAAATCATGTTTATCTTCACGTTTTGCTTATACAGGGGATCCTTGATTTATGTCGGAGTTCCGTTCCTAGGGATCAACATAAGTCGATGTTCGCCATAAGTCGGAACTCCGGCGAAAATGTAAACAAAGTTGTTACGTGCATCATGATATTGATCAGTTCTCCAGAAAAGCCATGAATCCCAACGACTTTCATGTATGTATGAATCATTTTACAAGACAACAGAATATTGTAACGGACTGATATTGTTGTTGATGTTGATGTTTCAATGTTTACTGTTCAGTTCCAGATTTACCTAATGTCAGTGAACGTGCCATGTTTAGTTAGCTCACCTCTGATTGGCTGAGAGTCAGCAGTAGAGAGAGCTGAGAACAGCGGCTAATTCTGGAGCTAAGTGATGGGGTTTTTCTATTTTGGCGTTGGCTACGGCCCACAGTAGAATATGTGAAGGTTCAATAAACTACCGAGAACCAGATATTCATTCATCACAGAGGGTTGCTACAATATGTTGACCTGTTTTTACAACTTGACCAATGTTCGTCATTGTTTCGCCCTGTTCCAAGTGTTTTATTATAGCTAATTTCACGTCCATGGAGACGGCTTTCCTTTTCTTCGAAGCTCTGCCATCAGAAGAGTCTGACTTAGGCTTGGGAGTCATAATGAAGGGCAAAAGTTAGCGAATGTAGCACAATCCGAGGTGGCGTACAACCAGAGAATGTAAACAAATCCATCTTATAGCGCCACATGAAGACGTATTCGTCCGCTCCACTCACCAACTAGTTCCATGTGAACAGTTCCAACGCAACGATGAAACGCCGTAGATGGATGACGTTGTAAACCAAGGACCCCCTGTGTTGGGTGTGTGTGTGAAGTACATGAATATACATGTGCTTGCCTTCTGCAAGGGGCAAAAAGTTTAGAGCTGCAGGAGGAGGGCACTGTCTTCCAAATCCTTGCCTACCCCGGCTTTATATTTGCATGTCACCAGTCTACAAAATGACAGTTTGATTGGTTATAATTTAGTGGCAGATTACTTTTTTTTGTTTACACCCTATGCCAGGCTTCATTTTTATGCACAGCCCTTTGTTTTCTTTCTTTCTTTTTTTTTTTTTTTTGTTAAATTTCCTTTGTTTATTTTGTGAGTTTATCCTCAGGTTGGGTTCAGCCAATTTTACATTTTTTCAGGTAGGATTTGGCATTACCTTTGCTGGTCCCGTCAGGCCCGCGGAGCACCGTGCACTCCTCTATGCTGCCAAACGGCTCGAACATTTTCCTCACGTCGGTGTCCGTCTGCTGTTTCCCCAGCATACCCACAAACAGCTTCCTGTCTTCTAAGGGGAAGGAGATCACCAGGATGGGAGGGAGAATAAAAAAAAAAAAAAAAAAAGCAGGATAACGTGAGTGAGATTAAAGAAGTGATGCAAGAAGAAGAGAAAAGGGGAGATGTGCCATGTCACTGTGCACGCATGAATAACTGAGAGCAACAACAACGGTGCTACAAGACAGGACTGCGATACTTCGGGGCGCCACCAGAGTGCAGTAACTTGAACGGCACAACAAACAAACAGCATCTGGCGGTGACTCAAATGTTTGTCACCCTCTGCGTTGTCAGAGAAGCTGCTCCGTCTGTCCCCGTCTGTGAAGGATCAGATCAGTGTTTCTGCATGTTGGAACCCATTCACTACAAATCACATACGCCCTTCATTCCTGCACACTTCTCCCTAAAAGAACACGGCACACCGAGAGATTCTAACCTCGATTCAAGCTGCCATTTCATCCCAATTCACTTAAGTCTGGTGTGAAACTCAAACACCTGAAATTTGTGGATTTGGCTCTATTGTTCACTCAGACGCAGCTTAAATGCCAGCAGTGACGCTGCAGGTTTGAATACTTGAAGCTGCCAGTGTGCTGTGTTGATTTAAGTGTTCGGTGATGAAAAGCACTGAATTCACACACAATCGATGCCAGACTGCAAATAGAAAAAATGGACGATGAGAGAAGAAGAATCTGGTAATTTCTTGGATGAAAAGTCACAGTTTGACAGTCAGGCCTTGGATTTTGGACACATTTTGGACGTATTTTTGCCTCTCACCACCACAATAACACACTGTACTGTTAAATTATTACAACTATTCCCATTTTTCAGCCACATTCTGTGAAAAATTAACAGTTATGTTGACTGAAAGCAAATTTCTGCAAGTTAATTGGAAAACCAAAGCATTACTAACAGTATCTGTCCAACAAGATGTATCGTATGTGATTTTAATGAGCTACAAAACACAAAATGATGATCTTCAAGGCGGTATAAAATCAAATGTAGAGAATCTGAACTGACTTTAAGGACAGTGGACAGCAGGCGTTTTGATTTGTCACAGTGTGACAACGAGCCAACGTGCACAATACCAGGACCCTGAAACCGAAGCGGCTATATGGAATTCAGCCATCAGTAATTTTATCATCTACACCTGTGCTTCTCCCACTGTGGCATGTCCAAGTATATTAAAAAAAAAAAACAACAGTCCTTATCAGAGGCAGAGGATGCTGCGAAAAGGAGATTTGGATTATTTCTTCGATATTAAAATCCAAGCAAAACACGTGATGGAGCACTGCCTGCATCTTAACCCTCCTGTTGTCTTTTTTTATGGGCACCAAAAAATATTGTTTCCTTGTCTGAAAAAAATACAAAAATTCAGCAAAAAAATTCCCCAAATTTCTGAAAATTTGCAAAACCTTCAGGAAGAAAATTCCAATAATTCCTTAAAAGTTTCCATTAAAAGTTTTATTTAAAAAAAAAAAAAAAAAATCCCCCAAATTTGGCAAGAAAATATTTTCAAAAAATGAGTAAAAATCTTCCAAAAAAATCCTAAAAATATCTAATGTGATTACATATATATATATATATATATATATATATATATATATATATATATATATATATATATATATATATATATATATATATATATATATATATATATATCTGTAAAACTTCTAATATTTTCTTTAAGAACATTCACAAAAAAATCAACCAAAGTCCAGCAAATTTTGCTGGATTTTTGTTGATTTTTTTTAATGTTCTTAAGAAAAATTTTCCACCAAAAAATGTTCAAAGATTTCCCAAAAATGTTGAAAATGTGGACATCAGAAGTTCCACTGTAAAAATAAATTTTTTTCACACATTTTCAAATGTTAAAACGGGTCAATTTTGACTTGCAGGACAACACAAGGGTTAAGTAAAGTTAGTTAAATTTTAAGTCAAATTTGTGAGGCCGACAGCTGAAACTAAACTTTGGTGTGCTTTGGGAAAATGAGCAACAATGATGTATAGTCACTGGATTTTTTTGTTCCAACACACACTCAGATCAGACGGTAAGCAACCCGTGACAAGATATTCAGTGAATCTGAATATCTTGTCACGTGCTCATAAATGTTGAAAGGTGTATGAGAATGAACTGATTAAATAGCTACTGGGACAGATGGATCTTTGTTGTAAAAAATGCTGCGCAACTTCAGCAGCATATGTATTGTCATTTACGCATGCAGCTTAAATATTGTCCCCCTTTTCAGCAAATTAATTAAGGTCTCTCATGTCCCCACTGTGTGTTTTTCAGCTCAGAATACTACAAAATCGGTGGTTTTAGGGCTTTTCTGAAAGGGCAGTAATGCTCTGAAAACCAATGAGCTGCTGTCCTATTCAGGAAGAAAACTCTCTCTGTTTCTGTTACTGGCAGTTTGAGCTGGATGACTATTGGTTAGCTAGGCTATATATAGCACCTGGGTCGAGAGCTTGAGGAATGTCAGAAGTCTTCATATCTTAGGAGCTTATTTTTTACCTACAAGTTTATAACAACCAAAAAACACAATAAAAAAATGCATTTCCACCATATGGGACCTTTAAAGCTGTTGAGGTTGTGCACAGTGTGGGATGGCAGCAACAAAACATCCAGTTTAATAAGTCTCTAAACCTACTGCTAAACAAAAATCTGCTCAAAGGATGATGAAATCTTGCAAATTTTATAGTAAGTCACATTATTGCTAGAATATTTCGCCAGCTGATATGATCTAAATTCTGGTGGTGCTTTCAGAACAACATTCTTAAAAGCTGTATGTCATATCTTCATTGTGGAGTGAGTTACTTTTACGACCAAACTGCAACTGGGAATAATGGGAAAGTTCGATTGTGTACATTACAATTGTAAGACCATCATTTGTTCATTGTGAATTTTCTATCTCTTGGTAAACTAATATGAGCATCAGGAAGAAACACCAGAATATTTAGGGTCAAACATGCGGCACGTGGGCCAAAAACAGCCCGCCAGAGGGTCCAATCCAACCCTCAAAGTGTAAAAATTTAATATAATTTCGAGGCCATGACAAGTTGTTTTGATCATGAAGTAAAATACTAGATTGTTCAGTGTTGTTTTGTCGTTTTGTGTTTCCTTTTTGTCTCGCTTGGTTTTTTTTTTGTCTTATTTTTGTCATTTTTTGTTTTGCTTTATCCGTTGTTTTGTGTCGCGTTTTTGTCACTTTGCAGGGTTTTTTGTCTCGTATGTGTTGTTAATCTATTTTTGTTGTTTTGTTTCTTGCTTCTGTCATTTTATGTCTAATTTTTGTCATTTGTCAATTTTTTTGTCTAATGCTTTGTCTCCTTTTTGTTTTGTTTTGTGTGGTTTGTGTCATTTTTTGTCGTTTTGTTTCTCGTTTTTCTCGTATTGTCTCATTTTTGTATATTTTGTCTTGTTCTTGTTGTTTTTTTGTCTTTTTTTGTCTGACTTTTGTTGTTTTGATCATAAAGTAAAATACTACATCATTCAGTTCCAGATAACTGTGACTAAATGTTGTGTTCCTTTGTAAACACTCTGTGATCTGTAAGCTGTAACATGTAAATGACAAACTTGTTGAAATTGCATTCCTTTTTCTGAAGAAATTTCAGGTTGTTCATGATGTTTTGTAAAAAAATAATTCCTTAAATGTGAAGATTTTCAGAATATACTTTTTTGCACTAAAACAAAGGAAAAACTCAGAGTTGTGGTTATTTATAAGTTATTATGCTGTGATTTTACTGATAACTGGAGATCAAACTGGGCTGAATGTGGAAACTGAACTAGAATGAGTTTGACACCTCTGGTCTATAAAGTCTAGGTTTCTGTTTTGTGAGGATTTACCTCTTTTGTTCCTTTCTCATTGTATTTTTATTAACATTTTGGATCCTTGTATGCTTATTTTAAATATACATTATTGCTAAATTTGCATTTTGTAGAAGCCCATTTAAGCTCTTGCCCTATACAAAAATCTTGAGCTTTAAATTTCACCTTCTTGCAAGTGTCACTGCAGGACTAACGGACATGTCAACAGGGATTTTATTTTTGGTGGTTGACACAGTAAAGGTGTTGCTGTTTGAACAGGTGCTGTGGGGACAGGTGTCTCTTACCCCCTCTGCTCTCGCTGTCTGCTGGCTTCACCTGGATCGGGCGGTTCATCTGCAAAGAGGCCACACAACACAGCAGGGTCACTTTAAATGCATACAGGTCAGGAGTCGCGAGCAGCAAGGCGGAAAGAAAAAACAAAACAAAAGGAATTCATACGGCAAAAGAGCTTTACAAGCTAGAAATAAAGTGGCACTAATTGGAATTTGAGCGTGGCATTTAATCAAAATGAACCCCCTGCTGTCTTGTGAATTACAAAACGTGATATTTATGTGTTCTCGCTTCATGTAACCTTTCATGTAAATGTCATTATTGCTGTCACGAGACATAATAATGACAAATCCGTGCTTGTATGGATGTTTATGGATTTATCCTCTGCTCTAGTTTCCTATATTTAACCTCCTGAGACCCGGCCCATTCGTTAATGTCCTCTGTACTGTTCTATAGCTTTTGACTCATCTGAGCTTCCCGACTAAATACTGATGTGTTCAATAGAAGACATCCAGGCCTTTCCAATGATATCTCATGATTGGGTGGGAAAATGGGAACTTTGTTTTCATACTAAGGCAAAATGGAGACTGTGGCAAAACTCGCCTGCCAGGAACAGAGAAAAGCTAAGCCAAATATTGTTAAGATAGCGTTGTTTTACTTAAGGTGATCATATATTTTCTTGTTTCTGAACACGTCAGGAATTATAAATTGTGGTCAGAGTTCAGTTAAACTTCTGGTCAGGAAAAATTATGAATGTCAACTGTAATGGACATGAGAACGATTTATTTTCTATGTAATTAATGTAATAAATAAATAGTTGTTTATAACTATGTTTCATTCAACCTCTTCAATTTTAGACTATTGTTATTTAATTTAGTTTCTTAACCCTCCTGTTGTCCTCATTTACAGGCACCAAAAAATATTGCTTCCTTGTCTGAAAAAAACTCCAAAAATTCAGCAAAAAAATTCCCCAAATTTCTGAAAATTTGCAAAACCTTCAGGAAGAAAATTCCAATAATTCCTTAAAAGTTTCCCTTAAAAGTTTTATTTTTTAACAAATCCCCCAAATTTGGCAAGAAAATTCTTGTAAATATTTTCAAAAAATGAGTAAATATCTTCCAAAAAAATCCTAAAAATATCTAAAATGATTCCATATATATCAGTAAAACTTCTAATATTCTCTTTAAGAACATTCAGAAAAAAATGTGAATGTTCTTAAGAAACATTTTTTTAATATTTCGTTTTTTCCACCAAAAATGTTCAAAAATTTCCCCAAAATGTCGAAAACGTGGACATCAGAAGTTTCACTGTGAAATATATATTTTTCCACATTTTCAAACTCTAAAACAGGTCAATTTGACCCGCAGGACGACACGAGGGTTAAAGTTTCATTAGAAAATTGATTGGCATGTTTTCTTGTCAGCCTATCTTGATTTAAAAGTGTTTTTACGGTAAAATCATTCTGTTGTAAATTCTAAAATACAAATATTTTTTATAAAATTCTTGTGAGTTTTAGCTCCAAAACGGCAGTAAAGAATCATAAAAAGATATATTTTGAAAGATGCTTTCCCCTTCGGTTCTCAGGAGGCTAATGTCTCTCCTTTCCTTTTCTTTTCTTTTTTTTTGGCCAACTCTACTCCAGCAGACCCGACTGACACTGATATGTGTGATACTACATTTGCAGTGTCATTCAGTCTCTCTTTCTCTCCCCACCTCCTCTCTCTCTCTCTCTCTCTCTCTCTCAGAATCTGCTCTAATCCTGCCGTCTATTGGTCCCTCTCCCTCTATCACACAAAACCAGGAAAAGCACACACCCACGTGGGATTGGGGAAGTGATAAGATTAAGAACACTCGCCAGCTAATCTGGATTAAAGGAGCACACAGCATCAGAGTAGGGGGGAGATTTTGAGCCTGACAGAGAGGCAGAGACGGACGTCTGCAGGGCTACACAGGAAGGGAAATGATAATTGAGAGAAACAAAGAAATAGCAGAATGATGAGGGGGAAAAAAAGCACAACATGAGGGGGGTTATGTAACCTTTTCATTTTTTTCCCCCTTTACTTCTCCATCCTCCGCCCTGCTGTTTAACTAAACCCCTACGTGAAACTGTGCACACATCAGTGCTTTGGCAGCTTGTCCTTCAAAACGTATAGAGCAGAGAAAGAAACGCTGAATGGAGGTATTGAATGAGGTGAAGAGAAAGAACGAACAAGAGAAGAGGAGGGGGAGAAGGGTGGGATTGAGAGGGGATTGAGGGGAAGCAGAGGAGCATATGGAAGCAAGGGGGAGGCGGCGGGGGAGAGAGGGAGGGAGGGACGAGGCGTCGAGGTGAGAGCAACAGAGTGACACTCTGTTAACTGCGGCTTAATGAAGGTCTTAATTATGGAGCTGGTGACATTTCAGCCAGTCACTGATCCGGTGTCACTGATTGATCCGCTGTGATCGGTCACCGGGAGACACTATTGATCGGCACCGCCAGGACCCGCATGAACAAACACTGAGTACAGAACCGCCAGTTGAAAGCAGCACCGGGGAGCTCCTCAACGAGAGCGTCCAATTGATTGCACCAATTAATAGGATGATGGAGGGGCCAAAGTCTCAAAACCATCTTCCAATCAGTCAAGCAAATGGAGGTTCTGCTCCTGCAGTCAGTGGATGGTAATTTTAGTTTAAATTATATAGTGAAAGTTTGCTCCTAACATACCATTTGCTGCAGTGAAGATAACATCATCCCTACTGGGCCTGCATGCTAAAAAAAAATCATGTAGCGAGGGTGAAGCTCTCAACAAACAACACTTATGTTGTTCTAAGAGCTAATTCATGTCTCTTGTCCAGTGTTTACAACACTAACAATCACTTTTTGTGCTATTTGCACACCTGAGTGCAGCAACAATGTGTGCAGAACAAGTGCAACATTATTTACTACCACACGATGTTGTACAAATGTATTTTCTGCACACAATGAGATTACATTCTTGATTTACATTTTGTTATTTTACAATTCCTAATCTCAATCTATCTCTTTTTAATCTCACACTGTCGTTGAGTACATGCTGTTCTATGTAGCCCGGATTATAGAAAATCATTCAACCTGTGCTTTAGTGTTATTTAATGCAGGTTTGAAAAGGAAAAGAATATTCTATTAGTATTTGTAGCATTTGTTAATTCATCTAATTTAAAGTTGAGGTCCCTAATTTAGAAAAAAAAGCTTTAAATTAATAAAACAAAAGCTCATTCATAATAGAACTAATTTTTTTACAGATTAAATGTGGTAATAAGAACTGATTTTCCTAAATCATATCAAACAGAGATGTGACACACAGGCCTGAATTCAAAAACATGATATAATGTTTAAATAACTCAAAATAGAAACCGACACAGAGAACAAGATTCTTCAAATCTCCAGTCAAACCAGCCTCCGAATCAAACCGGGTTGGAAAAGACACTCCGTCTTTGACTTGAGTTAAGCGATCAAAGCTGATGACACAAACTCATGGCATTAGTTTGTGTGACATGTTTGGCTGATAGCATGTTTGAACGACGCTTCCATAAAAAATCCCCTGGCCCATATTTCAGCTTCGGGAAGACAAACAGCGAAGGCCGTGGAGCCGGTGATAAGGAGGAGCGCGGCAGATGGCTCAGGAGATTGGAATTAGAATATACAAGAGGGAAAACTGCGAGAAGTGGAGGCCATCAAGGCTGCGCCACTTCAGATCGGCACGGCAACCGGCCGCTGCCTCTGACGAAGACCGCGCTCACATGGCTGTCGTCATGACAACCCCTAGTGATGAGAAGCCCACATCAGGTAAACAAGGTTGCCCTGAACAACGTGAAGAAGAGACGAGGAGAGAGAGGAGAGGAGAGGGGAGGGAGGGAGCAAAAAAAAAAAAACACAAATGAGGAGGACAAAGGGTGCTTCTAGGTCAAGAGATAGGGGTATTAGATGTGTGAGGGGAGGAACAAATGAAAGGAGGAAGTAAAAAACAAGGGAGGATGATGATGGAGGCAGCGTTCGTGCCTGTTGAATGTTGGCGCTGCCTCGAGAGCAGATGCAGGAGCAGGGAGAAAAATATCTCCCTCTAAGCCTCAACCACTAACACACACTTTACAGTAATTTGCTCTCTCCCCTCCTCCTCCTCCTCCTCCTCCTCCTGTTGCTCCCCTCCCTTCCCCTTTTCTCTCTTAGGCTTGTTTACAAAAACAGTCCCATACTGTGCACAGACAACACACAGGCAAAAACCTGCCTGATCAACAACCCATCTCACCAGTGTGTGTTTTATTTTTTCCTCTGCTATTTGATTTGCTGTGTTGTGTTGTTTTTTTTTCTCCCTTCCCTTCCCTCTTGCACTGCATCTCCAGATATTACATACAATCATCCTCCGACCAAACACACAATGCTCCTGTCGGTCATGGCAAACATGCAGCTACACATCTTTAATCTTTTTTTCTTTTCTCCGATGCCGTGGGGGGATTTCACCGGGATTATGAGATATTAAATCCATAGATTATCCAATCAAATCCCAGCTCGACCCTTTCGCCATAATGCATGACCCCCACCCTCCCTCTCCTCCCCTCCCCTTCGAGCCATCAACATTCATAAACAGAAGAGGAGTGGCTCTCGCTGCGATGTGTTTTCATCCACCACGGCATCACAAATGTGTGTTAGATAGAGGAGTGTTTGCGGTCTGAGTGAGTAAAACATATTGATGATGACATTTTTCTCGCCTTCCCATTATGACCCACAAAACAGATGATAATCTCTGGCGGCTCAGCGCGGCCCAGTGTTGTTAAGTCTATACAGTGGGCTGCTGCTGCTGCTACTGCTGTGTGAGGGTGACACATTTCTGCCGCCTGTTTTCTCTCCAATTTCAATCCATTCTGCTTGTCTGCCCCAAAAGGCGGCCACTCTGAATGGTAAATATATCAGCGGAGACCATCACCCCCCTGCTCTTTCAAGAACGTTTACAGCAGGAGTGGAGTTGGGTGTGTGTGTGTGTGTGTGTGTGTGTGTGTGTGTGTGTGTGTGATGGGGGAGGGTGGGAGGAAGGGAGGGAGGTGCAGCTGGGTGGGTCTGGAGAGGAGGAGGAGGAGGAGGAGGAGGAGGAGGAGGAGGGAGGGAGGGAGGGGGGACCACAAAGACAATTTTCCGTCTTCGCCTCCCCTCCGCTCCATCACACAGCGCTGGTCATTGCATCGTGCCGGTCGCCTAGCAACCTGGCATCCCTCGTCCCAGCCGTCTCCAGGCAACGAGACCTGCGACCGTAATCAACCTGCCACCTCCCGCCTCCCCTCCTCTCCCCTCCCCTCCCCGCTCTGTTCCTCTCCCATCATCTCTGCTGCTTTCGCTCCCTCGGCTTCTCTATCCTCCTCCTCGTTGCAAAATGCACTTACGGCCGAGACGCACTTGTGAATTCACCCGAGGGAAGAAGAAAACACAGGTGGAAATTGGTATATTCACAAGCACAGAATGAAAGAAAAAAAACTGAAAAGAGTAAAAAAAAATTTTAAATAATAAAAGGGGAAGGGGGAGATTAATAGACGCAGTTGATTGTGCACTCGCACAAAGAGTTGGAACAAAAGCGACAGAGGCTGGGATGGAAAAGAAAAAAACGCAGAGAGAGATGCACAAGAGCAGTGTGGTAATGCTTCCACATGTGGATGCACACAAAGCAGAAAGAGAGAGAGAGAGAGAGAGAGAGAGAGAAACCTTCTCCTGAATCCAGCCAGCCGCTAAATCAATCCAACACAAAGAGACTGACAGCTTGTACAGTTTAATAATATTTAATCAATGTCCCAGCGTTCAGAGTCAGAGCTGCTGCCGGCCGTCGTCTCCTACAGGGTTCACTAGTCTGTCCAGCATTAACACGAAGCTGACATTCAGCCCTTTTGTCAGACGGACAACTTCAAATAAAAAATAAAAAAAATCCCTCAAAGTGGAGAAAACTGTATATCAAAGAGTAAATTTCTAACAACACTCGAGCTGACTTCCAATTGTTTTGTCTCTTCTGGCTGTTAAATATTCATGTCAAGTGCTGTTTGACTCGATTCAGTGGAGCAGAGGGGGAGAAGAAGTGAATCACGGGCAGATTTCTGCGGATGTGTGTGAGTACAGATAGGGTCCATGTCCTACTTTTTATGTTAGTTATTTATTTTTCATATCCGGGCACAATTTGCATACTTTACAACCAATACCATCTATATATATATATATCTATACATATGTACACTACCGTTCAAAAGTTTGGAGTCACTCAGACAATTTCATGTTTTCCAAGCAAACTCACACTTTTATTCATGTGCTAACATAACTGCACAAGGGTTTTTGCTTTCTCTTTTCACCATTAACTAGCACAATGTAGCATCAGAACACAGGAGTGATGGTTGCTGGAAATGTTCCTCTGTACCTCTATGGAGATATTCCATTAAACATCCAGCTAGAATAGTCATTTACCACATTAACAATGTCTAGATTGTATTTCTGATTTATTTCATGTTATCTGCATTGAAAAAAACGCTTTTCTTTCAAAAATAAGGACATTTCTAAGTGACCCCAAACTTTTGAACGGTACTGTATGTATATATAAATATACTTTATGTTAAGTATAATTTAAGTAAAAGACAGAGATCCCTGTGTGCACAGTTACGCTCAGGAACATTACCATTTGTTCTAGAGACTGGGAGGTTTAAAACTACTCCAGAGAAGGACAGACTTTGTTTGTTGTGTAATTTAGGTGAAGCTGAGAATGATCTTCATTGTATGTTTTATTGTCCTGTTTATGAAGATGTATGAGAGGTGCTTTTCAGTAAGAAGACCTCTGTTTATTTGGATTTCTTTTGGTTGGATGACCATAAAAAATTAGAGTTATGTTTTAGAACAGGAACCTTTTTGATGGCAGAATTTCTTTGCCAGGCCTGGGATAAAAGGCGACATATTTTGTTTAACCCTCGTGTTTTCCTCTGGGTCAAAATTGACCCAGTTTAAAGTTTGAAAATGTGGAGAAAAAATATATTTTCACAGTGAAACTTCTGATGTCCACATTTTCAACATTTTTGGGAAATCTTTGAACATTTTTTGGCGGAAAAAAGAAATGTTCAAAATGTTTCTTAAGAACATTCACAAAACCAAAATCCAGCGAATTTCGCTGGATTTTGGTTGATTTTTATGTGAATGTTCTTAAAGAAAATATTAGAAGTTTTACTGATATATATGTAATTACTTTAGATATTTTTAGGATTTTTTGAAAGATTTTTACTCATTTTTTGAAAATATTTACAAGAATTTTCTAGCCAAATTTAGGGGATTTTTTAAAAATAAAACTTTAAAGGGAAACTTTTAAGAAATTATTGGAATTTTCTTCCTGAAGGTTTTGCAAATTTTCACAAATTTGGGGAATTATTTTGCTGAATTTTTGGATATTTTTTCAGACATGGAAACAATATTTTTTGGTGCCCCTAAATGAGGACAACATGAGGGTTAAAGACTGAGCAGCAGAATATTGTGTGTTTTGGATGTATTACTGCAACGTTACTATATACTGGTGTCTTGTAAACTCATGAGGGTTGGGCATGCTTGTGTGCACGACATGAAAATAAAGAAATCAATCAATCAATCATATAGATGGTATTGGTTAAAAAGTGTGCAAATTGTGCCTGGATATAAAAAATAAATAACTAACATAGTCTTTCTATATATAGACTATGCCAGTCTGTCTCTCTCTATATATACACATACATATATGCATGCTAGATAGTCAGTCCTGCACCAAAGTTCAAAGAGCTTAATGAGTTTTGCCACAATAGAACGTCACCACACACACTCTCCCCCCAAGAACCCACTATTGCCCAGTGACAGATGTCTGCATTTAAGCTGATAAACACACTGCCTCAATGCACCTCCACCCCCCCCCTCCACCCTTTCTGCCACCCACCGTTCATTATGTCAAACTTTCATTCATTTCTTCCTCCCATCCCCCCTCCCCTCCTTCATTACTAAACCTTCCCCCCTTCCATCCCTCCTTCATTTATCCAATTTCTCTCAAATTCACACCCATTTACCACCTCCATAAATCCAATCTGCATTCATCATTACAGTCGCCCCAGAGTGACGTACAGAGGACAAGCCCCCTTTCTCTCTCTCTTTTTTTTCCTGCGCCTGTCCTGCATCGTCCCTGGCATGCATTGATATGCATATGTAAATGAATGGACGCATGAATGCACACTTAACTCTGGATAGATTCATCAAATGAATGCGTTGGCTGTAATTGCCATCATCATCATTGGAGATATGGGTTACATATGTAGGCGCTGCTTTATCTGCGCACACATAAAGTAACATCTCAGCACATTTCATCCACCTAAATGCCAGTTTTCTCTCCTAACAGGTATATAAGAGCTTGTTAACCCTGCCACAGCTTCATGTGTGTCTACAGTAAGACGTCTTGCTCATGCATTAAGGCCACAAATCACAGCACTCTGCGCTACAACTTCCCATCTCATATCCTGTGTAAAAAGCCTGGGCTATATTTAGCATATGCAATTTTTTTTTCAGACTATTGATAAAACCCCTCTGTCTGCTCCGTCTGAGTCCTTATGTCTGAGTAAATGTCAGGCTTAGTCAGATGTTCCACCCAAAGCGAGCTCCTGCCTCTCATATGGGCAGCTTAAACACAGAAGGCCTCACAGCGCAGATTTTACGCTCGCAGATAGTGAATGAAGAAACCTGAGAGGGGCTCATAATAAAACCCTGCAACTTCCATCCCTCCTCCTGTCCACATCTTTGGATGTGCGCTCTGCACGGAAACCACGGTGCACACAAAAGCAAACAGACAGTCACACTCACACACACACACACACACACACACACACACACACACACACACACACACACACGTACACAAAAGCACACACACCCTTCATTAAACCGTGTTAACGCCAACACCTGCCCTCCCTTCCCCCGCCGCACATGCAAATACACAGCAAACGCTCTCACACTTTCCAACTTGGCCACGGTGCCGCTATTAAATTTAGATATTGTTTTTATTAATTTTGAATTTAAGCCTTAAAAAATGAAAAGAACATGTTCTGTGATGACTGAGGCACTTATGAGCTTCAGGAAGTCTCGTCCACATTGATTAAAGGAAACATTTTTGGAGATAATTTGGTTTCCTCGACGCCGTTCTTGTGTCTGTATGGTATATAAAAACTACAGTTGGTAGCTGATTAGCTTAGCTTAGCATAAAGATTAAAAGTACTGGCAAACAACTAGCCTCATGCTAATCTATGAGCTTTGGAGGTGCTGCTCAGCTAGGCCAGGCTAGCTGTCTTTATGCTAAGCTAGGTAAGTCTGATGCTGGCTGCAGGCATGGACTGTAAGTAATACATGGACATAGCAACCATTAGCTTGTGGATTACTGTTTTTAAACTTCAAGTTTGGCTTTTCGTTGTCACCATCTTACAAAACCAGCCATAATTAACGACTACACACACAAAGCATACCCTGATTTATCATCTATTTTCTGCTAAATTGGACCGTAATTTACAAAATGGACATCACATTGGTTTCAAAGAGTCTTTGAACTAGCGACTGTAACTGTAAAATAATTATAAAAATACTTAATGAGGCAACAAATCAAGTGAGAAATCTTTGTTTTTCTCACGGACTTCTATACAATCGGTAACCCGAGGAGTCGCCCCCTGCTGGCTGCTAGAAAGAATGCATGCTAAGTCCATTTTATCTATACAGGAAATATAAACTAGACAGTAGGTGACAGTGGTTTTGATCTCTTCATGTAAATTACGACAAAAATAAATAGAAGAAAGATAAGAGAAGAAAATAAATAGAAGTAAACGTACATCACAAACTGTCAATTTTCCTTTAATCTACTAATTAACTTCCCAAATCCTAAAACATTTATTCCAAAATCTAAATATCTTAATTTTACCATCATGTAGTCCAAAACAAGCCATGAAATATGAATGCAAAGTGATTTTTGCTATTTTTTTTTACTGAAAAATGACTTATGTTAATGGCATGTATAAATAATATTAATTTCAAAAAAGCTAAAAAAAAAAGCTACAAAATACCAAATTAGATGAATAATAAAAACAAATTTAACAAATAAATGCAATAAAAAAAATAAAATAGTTTAATCAAGCCATGACTAATGAAGACACCATCTTCATACTGCATTCTCGTAAAAAAAAAAAAAATTATGATTGGCATTATGAAAGTAACGTAACAAGACTAAACATTGCAGTTAAGACCCTGCAGTGTTATTTAAGGTGTGATTTTGCCTGATTTTACTATATAAAAATCATTAAAATACTACTTTACTTGACTATAATCCATATAAAGGCTGAGACCCTAGAGTGTTATTATGTAGAATATTCTAACTAATCTAATAATAAAGCCACTCACTACTGCGTTATAAATTATGGATCTTAACCTAATTCATGTAAATATTGTGGTAAACAAACACGACACTGGTAAAATAAAATCGGTGGTTCCACTTTCTCAAATATGGTCCTTAAATTTCAGTTGATTTCTAATTTGGATTTGATCTTTTCATGTAAATTACGACAAAAATAGAAGCAAGCGTGCATCACAAACTGTCAATTTTCCTTTAATCTACTGATTAACTTCCCAGATCTCAAAACATTTAGTCCAAAATCTAAATATCTTCATTTTACCATCAAGTAGTCCAAAACAAGCGATAAAATATAGTGATTTTTGCCATTTTTTTACTGACATATGACTTGGGTTAATGGCATGTGAAAATAGTGCTGATTCATTTTCAATTATGTGAATTTATTTCAGCCCCGACTACCGTTTTCAACACGTATTTATTTAAAGTTGTCGACTTCTCAGCTCAGTTTTGGAGCCTGCTTTGTGAAATGACTCAGTTTAATGTGGCACAACGTGGATGTTATTGCCTCTATGAGCCTCACAACAGCTGACCGGACCAGACAAATGACCTGAGACAGTACACAGATAAAGCGATAAGAACAGAGGGGACAAGAGTACAAGATGTCCAAGTAGGACAGAATGAGTGCAGCTCAGGAGGAGAATCTTTTCTTCCGTTGCCACACTCACAGCGGCTCTGTTTTACTGCTCCCTGCTATTTTTTCCTCCACCGTTCTCTCACTTTCTTGGGCCGAATGTGCTTCTGACACTCCTCTTCCCCCTCTCGCTTAGAGACGGACTCCCTCACCTGAAATTAAACACAAGGCCAGGTGCCACTCTGATACAACCATCTGCTCACCCCCGCCTGACTTTTACCTTCTTTCTTCTGTTCCATTGTTAGCGGGGAGGAGGGGGAAAAAAGCAGCAAGGACCGACCGACTCTCCAGAAAAGGAGAAATGCTTTAAAAAAAAAAAAAGAAAAAAAAGAAGCGTCGACTGTTAATGACATCTTTCAGCTTTCTCTACATTCAGGTGTGCTTTCATTTAAGCTCCCTCATCTCAGTCCTCTAATTGCTATCATGTTATTCCTTTTGTATCGCCCTGGCCATGAGATGCCAAAGTTAATTATTCTTTGGCAGCGCAGGTGCAATTAGATGACAATTACACCACAGCTGGTGGCAGGGGTGGGAAGCAGATCCCGTCCGTGTGGGCGTGTATGGAGCTAATAAGATGGTTTTCATTCTTCTTCGCTTTTTTTTCTCTCGCTCTCTCTCTGTTTTGGCATTGGAGGGGGGGAGGGCAGGGAAGGACTGGGAGAGGGTTTAGCTTGTTCCACACGGCTTAGAGGTAAGAGGTTGCGAGGGAGGCAGTGGAAACACTGGGTGGGGGAGATGAGGGCTTTAGCACGGGGCATCAGGCCCTGCTGATCCCCTACGAGAGGTCAGGAAGGTCGCAATACTGTCACGCTAACAATGAGATTTCTTTTGTCGCCACCCTAATACCAGCCTGCTCCTTCAAACTGCCTCCCCCCACAGAGAGCTCACAATGTTCTCCTGCTGAGACGATTAGTCGATTGACAGGCAAAAAAAAAAAAAAGTCAATAAGTTAAATAATCGAATCAAAGGTAAAAGACAAATATCTGTGGGATGAGCTTTTTCAAAATGACATGGCTGGTTCTCCTGTCTGCTTTGGGATTACAACTAATGGTTCTAATCTTTATTGATTGCTTTTTTTGAAGAAAATGGCCAAAAATGGTGAAGAACGTCCTTAATCCTGTAAAACCCACTGTAGCAGAAATACAGCATCAGTTTTATTTTTTTTTAATATTATTTTCTATTATATACATAAGTATATATACATATATGTATATATACAGTGTGTATATATATATATATATATATATATATATATATATATATATATATATGATCTTTTTTGTGTTTTTTGCTCATTTTATTCTATATTTAGGTTTATATATTAATATTATTTATATTTTTTTGTTGTATTATATTTTTGATGATTTTTTTCCTACATTTGTTTTTTTATATATCAATTTTTTATTTATTTATTGCTAATTTTTTTTCTATATTTGGGTCTTACAGGATTAACAATATTCTAAAGAGCCCAAAATGACAAGTCTGGCAGCTAGCATTCATATTTTAGAACATGGAAACAGGAAAACTGGTACTTGGTTTAAAGACTTAAAAAAAACAACAACAATAATAATAATAATAATAATAATAATAATAATAACAACAACAACATCAACAACAACAACACTAATAATAATAATAATAATAATAATAATAATAATAATAATAATAATAATTTTAAAAAGATAAAAGAAGCTACAAAATTTCAAATTAGACGAATGATACAAATTTAATAAATAAATGCAAGATGAAATAGTTTAGTCAACCCATGACTAATGAAGACACCATCTTCAAACTGCCTCATAAAAAATATGATTGTAATTATGAAAGTAACAAGACTAAACATCGCAGTTAAGACTCTGCTGTGTTAAGGTGTGATTTTACCTGATTTTAACCTATAAAAATCATAAACATACTAATTTACTTGATTATAATCTATATAAAGGCTGAAACCCTTCAGCATTATGAATTATGCAGAATATTTTAACTAATGTAATAATAAAGCCACACACTACTGTGTTATAAATTATGGATTTTAACCTAATTTATGTAAATATTGTGGTTAAAACACTACAGAGGTAAAATAAAATCGTTGGTTCCAGTTTCTCAAATGTGCTCTTTAAATTTCAGCTGATTTCTAATTTGGATTTGGTTTTTTAGACCCAGAAACTACGAGAGAAATGAGAGTTTTTGATCTTTTCACGTAAATCTGGACAAAAACATAAATATCAGTGGTTCCAGATTCTCAGATTTGTCCTCTAAATCTCAATCTTCGGGTTTTTTAATTCGATTCAATTTCAGTTCAGTTTTATCTATATAGCGTAGATACTCAACATCTCACAGCACTTAGCATAATAAGGTACAGACTGTACGAATTAGAAACAGAGAGCAGAAAATCCAAAGGCTGCCTGGGATAAGGAGGGAAAAAATCCTCCAACAGAACCAGGCACAGGGAAGGCATCCATCTGCCTCGACAGGTTGGGTGGGAGTGGGTTAGGAAGCTGAAAACAAACTACATGACGATGTTTTCTGGAATTCTGCAAACTTGTTTTTGCCACATTTGGCTGTTTGTAGGTTTTAGAATTAATCGATACTGAAAATAATCCCTCTTCAAAAAAACTACATTTATGAGCTGCCATTCAGAAGAGTTGAGGAGGAAGGAATAAAAAAAGAAGTGAATGATTTCAACAAAAATAACCAAAAGGAAACAGGAGTAAAGCCTTGTTAGTAAAAGAGGAAGCAGCAGCAAGTCTGGGAGCACACTCTGTCTCAGTAATTCCTTGCCTTGTTGCCTTGTCTCCCATATAGTCGGTTATTATAGAGACGCGGCTGTCATGTCATATTTAGCTCTGGAAATGTCATTTGGCAGCACACCTGCTGCCTGGCTATGCTAATAAAGCTAGGTTTAACTTTGATTAGAATTCAGAGGGAGAGATGGATGGAAAGAGAGGAGAGGAAAGAGAGAGAGAGAGACAGAAAGGAAGAGAAACATCAAAGAGAATAAGAACTGGCAAAGTCACTCCAGCAGCGAGCCTCATAGCTGTCTCTTTCGACCCGTGACATGCAGCAAGATGACTCATGCCTTAACTGGATGGATATGTCTGGATGCATCACATATGAAACATAAGAGGGAGAGAGCAGCCTCTGACCTTTATTGGTGCGTATCAGCTTAAAGGGGAAGTCGGCCCCGCATGTCAAACTCGGTTAATTTTCCCCACGTCACTGTGCGTCCACGTGTGTTCACACAGAGCGGCGTGCCAGTTATTCTGCCGTAAACATGCGAGCTGTCGAGGACTTTAAAGAGGGCAAAAAAAATAAAACAACACAGCAACACACTCACCCCTGGTAGCGTCTTCTGCTCGTGCAGTGCATTCTGGGCTTTGAGGGCAGATTCGCGAGCGCAGTACGTCAGAAAGGCACATCCTGGAGACAGAAAAGAGGCGAAATATACCATAATATCAGGCGTTGTTGTGTTATTGTTGCATCACTGTGCTTTGGTTTTATTAACATGGATTGATATTTGCAGCGATTCTGGGTCAGGTTTAAATTCCCTAAAATCGCCTTTAATCAGAGGCAAAAAATTTAAAAAACACAATTGTCATTTTGTTAAGTAGTTATCCCAGTGGCACCGGAGATCTGTGGGATTATTAAATCATAATATCTAGCAGTCTGAATGGGTATTTAATATCACGCTGTTCAAGCAAAATGTATGCAGCCCCACATAATAGAGAAAGGCCTTCATTAACCTTTAGGACTCGCAGAAATCATGAATATGGAAATGTATGCAGAATAGGTGTTATAGGTGTTAGAGGACTGATACCACCTGGCCTATACGTCTCCCAAATGACTGATGGTTTATGTGGATTTATAAAAACCCTTTGTTTTGCAGCGCTCAGATTTGCATTAGAAATGACAGCGAGGATTCATTGTTTAGCTTAGATCACTTCCCCGCAGCTCCCGTCCATCTGTCAAACGGGATTTTTGTCGAGTTTTCCTCCCAAAAATGTGAGAAGCCCGCTGGCCATGTGACCAGGAGAAGTAGTAGCAGTAGTGGGTGGCACCGACACTTTTCAAACTGATTGATATCGCCACGGGAAACCAATTATTGACTGACAAAATACTTTTTCTGAGACTGATCCCAGACAGCTACCTTTCTGTTAATGATAATTATCCCGACATGGAGGGAGCTGTGTGACATTTCACACTGTAAAAAGTACAACAATGCTGCTCGCTGGCGTTATTTACTTCTTTAAAACAGCCTGGAATGATTAATTATGTCATGGAGTCTGTTTTTAATTTAAAAATGCTACTAGGTGTGAAGGAAAATCTTCCAGCGTGCACTAAAGCTAATCGATTAATTGACTAGTTGGCAACTTGTTTGAGTATTTGAGTATTTAAGACAAAAAGCCAAAATTTTCCAATTCCGGCATTTAAAGGTGAATATTTTCTGGTTTCTTTACTAAATATTTTTGGGTTTTGGAGAAACTAGACATATAATGACGTCATGTTGGACTTTTGGAAACACTGATTGACATTTTACAGACCAAACAACTAATCGATTAATCAAGAATGCAAACGATTATTAGTTACAGTCATTTCATGTGCATGTTTAGTTGAATTTTACATGATTTCTACAGTTTCTACATTCTATTGTTGCTGTTATTTCCACAGTAAATTGGAAGATAGCGCATGGAGTAAGGCTGAAAAGAGTGTCGGCCTTTAACCCTCGTGTGTCCTGCGGGTCAAAATTGACGCATTTTATAGTTTGAAAAAATCCAGCAAATTTCGCTGGATTTTAGTTGATTTTTTTGTGAATGTTCTTAAAGAAAAGTAAAGTTTTACTGATATATATATGGAATCACTTTAGATATTTTTAGGATTTTTTCTGGAAGATTTTTACTAATAGTTTGAAAATATTTTCTTGCCAAATTTGTTGGATTTAAAAAAAAAAAAAAAAAAACTTTTAAGGGAATCTTTTAAGGAATTATTGAATTTTCTTCCTGAAGGTTTTGCAAATTTTCAGAAATTTGGGGATTTTTTTTTTTGTTGAATTTTTGTATTCTTTTCAGACAAGGAAACAATATTTTTTGGTGTCCGTAAAGGCGGACAACAGGAGGGTTAATCCAACAGTTAGCAGAAAAACTGTGCTTCCTCCTGTGCATAGTCAGGACACTAAGTTGACATTTCAACATACAAAACCAAGCATTTAAAGCATGGCAATGTGAGAAAATAGTGTTGTAAATGGTCATGTCGTTGAAAAAAGTCAAACAGTTCGACATATTCTGTAAAAAGGTTTGTCTTTAACCTGCAAACATCCAGTTTCAGAGAGATGATTTGAACTAAATCTACATTTTTTAAAGTCAGAATCCATAACCAATGTAAACACACATTCTTTACACCAGCTGTGCATCAGATTTCCTCTTTAGATCGATGCTACGGTGGGCGTTTGGCCTCTCGGGGGCCTTTAAAAAACCTCAAAAGTGAGAAAAGCATTTACCTTCACTCATATTAACTGGAGCTGAAGGATACACAGGAGAAACTGGAGAAACTGGTGTTGACTGTATGTTTGGCCTTCACCACTAAATAATACACATAAAATCAACAGTACCACCCCCCATCCTCCACTCTGGCCTCCCTCTGACCCGGCGGCTCGCTCACCTTTGTGCATCCCTGTATATTTATCCTTTATCACGGTCAACTCGTAGATCTTTCCAAACTGCTCGAAGATGGGCTTCAGGTCCTTCTCCTCCAGGTTTCGGGGTATCTGCCCGATGAAGAGCTTGATTGCGTCAGGCTCCTTCATTGAGAAGTCTGCAGGTGGTGGTGGAGGAGGAGGAGGAGGAGGGGAGAGAATAAAAACACAGAGTGGAGGCGGTCAGGAGGAGCAGACAGGAGCCTGCGGGCTTAAATTCACACTGCACAGGAGGTGCAAACAGGAGGCCGGGGATGGAGGTGCAGATGGGAGCGTTCAGTGGGGATGGGAATAGTCTGAAATAATACTTTCGACACCCCTTGGAGACGTGGCAGCGCAAATACTGTGGTAGATTTTAGCAGCGTGTGGCACAGAAATCAGAATAAAGCATGTAACTGTTAGATTTCTGTGATAATATCTAAATATATTAATGAAAATGCTTTAAAAAGAGTCACTATCGACTATTACACATACACTGCAATACAGAATTGAGTCATTATATGTGGCTTTTTGACATAACTTTATAAACTATTGCATTTTTCTTGCATAAAATACATTCAAATGAATAAAAAAGTCACCTATGAAGTCACTGTTGACTATGACAGATACACTATTATACCAAAAAGAGCAATTACATGTATTTTTTTGGACATATCTTCTGAATTATTGCATTTTTTTTAGCATAAAGTACATGCAAATGAATGAAAATGCTTTATAAAGTCATCTGTGGAGTCACTGTCAACCACTACAGATACACTGCAATACCAAATTGAGCAACTGTGTGCAGTTATGTGTGTTTTTTCTACATATCTTGAGGAATTATTGCATTTTTCTTGCATAGAACACATGCAAATGCAGAAAATTCTATATATTATTGGCTGGAAATGAAGGTCCATACATTGGGCGTCACATTGGACGCTATGAATCAGATCAGATTAGATATTTTGTCCTTTTTTTCTACGTTAAAATCATATTTTTTAAAATAAAATAGATCCCTGTGATGTTGTAGTAAATACTAGTAAACAAAATCTCCCCTTGTTTCGTGTCTAGGCCGCCTATTTTCGAGCCCATGACAGTGTGTGTCAACACAGCTGGAGACCTGCGCTCTCTTTGTCAAGACACTGGTGACAACAACAATGACTCGAGCAGGATTTCACACAATTTCAGCGATAAAAAATCATTTAAAAGCACACAACAAAGAGTTAAAGAGGAAAATAAATACCTGTGGTGCTGTTCGTGGCAGAGAATCGGCGTGATGTGTGGAGATGATCTTCTTCTTCTTCCCTCCGCTGCTTATTTAGTTATTAGAGCTCAATTAGTCAGTTCATGTAATAAGTTAGGCCTGCTCCCCCCCTAAAACACAACTAACACCCAGCCACCGTCCTTTATTCGGCATGAGCGAGCTTTTTTTTTTCCAGATCTTGTTTTTTTTCCCCCTATTCCTCCCCTTTGCTCTTCCCTAACGCCGTTTTCTTTTTCTTTCTTTCTTCAAATAATCTAAATAAACAGATCTCTTACTGGTTTGGCTGCACACACACTGGAGTGATGGATGGATATTGAGGCTTCCTTCACTAGACCGTAGGGAATTGTCAGTCTGGCTGGCTGTCCTCTCTCCTCTCACGGTGCGTGTGTGTCTGTACTCCTTTGACGTCGTAAGCCGGTGTCTCCCTCCCTGTCCATCTCCTTCCATCCCTCCCCTGGGCTCCGTGAGCCGTGATGTCTGCCGCCGGGGACCGTCCGCAAAGTACCGGCCCGCTGACAGCCGCATAAAGTGGAGAGAGAAGAGGGGAAAAAAAGCCCACAACGGGCAGGGAACATCACGTACCAGATTTAAAAATTACATGTATAATAAAGAATTTATAATTTATAATTTACATATATATATATATATATATATATATATATATATATATATATATATATATATATATATATATATATATATATATATATATATATATATATATATATATATATATATATATATATATATATATATATATACACACACACACACACACATAAAATGATATTAAAAAAATAAAACTGATGTATTTGTGCAGCAGTGGGTTTTACAGGGTTAAGCAGCAGGGATAAAAGGGGAGTGACATAAGACAGCAAAAAAAAGCAAAAGTATTCAATTCTTTAATTTTTTTAAAGATGTAGGTTTTGTTAAAGATGCATATAAGCTGGTTCAGTTTGTTCAGTCATTATTTTTTAAAGTTCTGCACCTCATTTTAAGATGTACAGTTATATTAAAAGTTATTTATTAATAAATGTTGTCAAAATGTGTCTGAACCGTACTGAATTTATTGGATTTGACGATCAGTTACTGATTACATGCAGACACTAATAAAACTACCAGGTTACATCAACATACATCACACTAATTCAAGTTAGACATTAAGATTTTCTGGACCTTTGCTTTAATAAATTTTCTCTGACTGGACCTCTTTGAATTTATTTGAACAAAATTGTGCTAAACAGCATATTGGCCCTCTTTTTGAATACAAAAAAACCGCCAAAGACAGAACAGTCTACCAACTTACAGTAATATGAACACTCTGTGTTTAATAAACTCTAATAAAATGTTAAGCACAGATATATTCCCTTCTTTGTTGAATCTGTTTGCTCACGCAAAATGAAATGCGATTAATACAGATTAAAAATGATATGTAATCGTGATTAATCGAAACCACGCCACAGCAACAATGTGATTAATCTGATTAAAAATTGTAATATATATATATATATATATATATATATATATATATATATATATATATATATATATATATATACATATATATATACATACATATATATATATATATACATATATATGTGTATATATATATATATATATATATATATATATATATATATATATATATATATATATATATATATATAGTTCATTATGAATATTTTGCATATTTAAAAACCACAAGTAATAGTCTTTTTCTTTTACATTTACATTTGTGCAAGCAAAACTAACCACGAGCTCTTAGGCTATCATTTATAATCTTTCTGTTTGTTTTATGTCATGTATCTTTGTAGCTAACCTCAAACAGAAGAGTTACCCAAGAGATCAAAAAGGTTAAAATTTGAGCCCAATCAGAGAAAATATGTTCACACCTCTAAAATGTTTACGTCCTTGGAAACATTATTCAAATATTAAAATTATGCTGAAACATTCATTTTGAATGAAGACATACAGCCAAGGCAGTTTACACATTAGGGTTTTCAATACTAAAGAGGGCTTTTTATGTTAATAAGATAGAGGAGCAAACATGGAGGATAAAGAAGCAGCAGATGTTTGCGCTGAGACTTTTTCGTTTTTCCTGCGGAGGGTGAAAACGCAGACGGTCCCTGACATCAAGAGCTGCAAATCCGCCTTTTGTTCTCTCCGTGGATCTGGCCGTGGTCCTGAAATCTACCTCCTCAACTCATGACACACGACCGGGGACGCGATGTAATAATAACCCGTCGGAGTGGCGGGGGGGAAAATGCATCGTTCCCGTTAAAGCGTCGGTAAACGCACAGAGCCGTCTGACAACACGAACACACGCCCTCTGTGAAATCTGGGCAGCATGTAAACAATGAGCCCACATGACAGCAGGCTGCACACACCCGACATGCGCACACGGACACACTTCAAAGGAGTCACGATTTTTGGAAACGCTGCTGCTCAGAGCCATTTCTGGTGGTTCACTGGAGAGCTCTGGGTGCAGATCTGTCCATTAAGTCCTCTATTTCCCCCTAACAGCAGTAGAGCGGCTCCTCGGCTTGTCTCTCGTGTTAAAGCCGCCATCTGCCATCGGCCACTAAATCCTACCCGCCCTCCAACACAACCCCCCACCCCCCTCCCCCCCCCACCCCGAACAGGAGAGGCTTCATCTGGCGTCGATCAGGTACAAATGGATGTTCAGGAGAGTGGGGGGGGGGGGCGTGATTTGTGTCACTGTCACAATGGATGTGCACTTTTTTAAATTTATTTTTATTACAGAATATGACCAACAACGACATCTGGTGACTGAACGCACAGAAACGCAGGAAAACATGTTGGATCTGGAGATTTAAGGGTACTACATTTAAACTTTTACCAAAAAAAACCCTTCAAAGTATCAACCAAATCACCTCCCATTTCATAGTTGGCCATATAAATTCAATTAATGGTTTCAAACTAGTCATGTATTAATGCAAAAGTAGCATTTTACTGTAATAAATGGCAGAAGTGCAGTTTATTTTTACTACTTTGTACACAGTTGGACAGTAGTTCCGTCTCAAACAATGAAAAAGCTCCAGTCTTATGGACTAAAATATAAACATAGAATGCTTCTGTCTTGCTTGTCTCTCTAATAAGAAGGTTTAAGTCGAACGCAATCATTTAAAAATGTTCTTTACAGTGATTTCCATCTAAAAAGGCTGAGATATTTTACAACATTTGTGTATTTTATCATCTGTTTTGAAATCATTATTAAAAATCATGTTGGTAAGTAAGAATTTTTGGGAAAAAAATGCATCAGAATTAAAAAGGATCATGTTTTCTTACGATTAAACCCCTAAAAATAAATTTTCCTAGATTTATTTCCATGAAAATAATCACTTTCTGCCTTAAAATAGCTCCGATGTGACTCTTCCCCTCCTTTAGTTCAGATCTTAAGCACACCAGCTCACCTACAACTTAAACACTCAAATTAAAACCACTCTACGTTACACAATGATACGTTGTGATATGTTTTGTACTTACAAAAAGGCCAGAAGTCTGAATTTCAAGGCTGTCATCGGTACACTACAGCTCAAAGGTGGTAATAATCAGCCAGCATTCTATAATGTGCTTCTCTGACCAAATCTCTTGCTAATTTCAATCACAACGTGTCTTCTAGCATATAAAACCCACCATATGGACATGTTGCCAAGGTAAAAAAATTGATTTTCACTGGTCTTTAATTAATAATTATAGCCTTTAAATGCAACTGGGTGGGAAAAAAGTGATCCCTAAAAAGTTGTGAAGTAAAAGTATAAATGGAAATACAAAAAAAAAAAATGAAATGAAAGTGAACTTAAGAGCAGAAGTTGAGTAAAATGCACTTAGATTATCAACTTGGAAGCTAATTACAGAAATGCTTCCTGGAACACTGAGATATTCCAGGAATAATTCATCAAAGTGAGGAGCTTTGTCTTTTTGTCTTCTCAATTTGGCTGATTTGGACATTTTGATATGAACTGAAGAACTCAGTTGTGAGCTGATGAGAAATTCTAGCCTTAAAAAGCGTCACAATGCATGAAAACTGACCTCATGGAGACACGTTTTCAAACAGCATAAGGCACAAATAAATAAACACACAACAAAACTGTTTTAATTTCATATGAACGACGATACTTTATTTCACAAGAGCACTGATATTGATATTTTTCCATAATGGAATACCCAGGTTTGTTGAAAGCAGTGTGAGGAGAAAGAAAATACAGTTAAATCCATATATAACTGAGGGAGTTTTGACATCCATGGGATGTATTTTGCACACATTTTTATTAAAAGTGGAAAAACTAATGTTTTTTATGTTCATTATGATCATGTCTTTACAAATTCCATCATTATTTATTATGGAAACAATCACTTATTAATAAAAATGACCGGATATCACTAAAATGCCAACTAAATAACCATCTAAATTTAATAACAACCACCTTCTAATTAGCGAAACAATAATAAAATGAGCTGATTCAAAAATTTTTTTGATTGTGTTCTTTTTATTAAGTTGAGATAATCATGACAGACATTTCTTTTTTGGCAATATATCAAATTTTATATGGAAAATAACAAATTGTATCTGTGTCCCAGAAATCACTTTCAACTAAGTTCCCCATTACAAAAACACCTCTCAAGGAAGTGTGTTAATTCCAGATCACATGACCTGCTCCACATGATGTCATTTCCTCCTGAAGAAAAGACTGGCCAGACTCCAAGGCTTTCTGAGTTATTTAATATAAAGTAGTCAACAGGTTTACTACAATATCTTTATAAACAACTTTCAATTTCAATTTTAATCAATTGTATATATAATATTTAGAAGAATCTTTCTGTAATGATTTTTATTTAACTAATAGGCTGGAAATGACTAAAATAAATGACAAAAGATGGTAAGACTGTGTCAGAGATGCACTCTGGTCCTCAGTCAGCCAACATCTTGATACTCGTTAAACCATTTCTCCACACGTTCAGCCAAGTTCCTCTGCAGACGTCTGACATTGCCCTCCTGAATCTTCATATCCTTTTTTCACATTGCAGTTCATTTATTTCCACCGCCAATGTATGATAATGCCACCACCATGCTTGACTGTGCTCCTCTTTTGGAATGCTTCTCCTTTCTTTCACAAAACCATATCCTTCTGTCCAAACAACTCTATTTTCATCACGTCTGACCACAGAATTAATTAATAAAAATGGCTTTCTTTCTCCAGGTGAGCAGTTGTGAGTCCTCTTTGGAAAACATCCACAGAGACCATGATATTTGTCATGACATGTTGCTACCGGAACTGCTCCGACTCACCAGGATGGCCTCAGTGGTGATCCTTCGGGGTTTTCCTCGATCCATTTGCCAGCACATGGCTCCCTTTGGCTTAACACCACCCCCTCCGAGATCTTTCACCACGGAACTCCATGTACTTTTAGATTTTAATTTGCACAGCAGCCACTGACACTTAAAAACACTTGGATTTAGCTTCGGATTTAGACAATAGATCTTCACTAAGCTCTTCGGTTTTAGCCATGACTCGCAACTGGCAAGTAACTGAGCAGATAACCACTGCATAAGCTCTTCTCAGTTTATAGTGTATTAAATGCTCCGGAGCATGTTGGAACAAGGGCTATGAATAACTTTTTGTGGCATTTTCAGTAAAAGTATACAAAATACATGTTTAACACAAAATCTCACCATCTTTAATCACTTGTTTATGCAATTTCCCACCAGAAGAACCCTACTGGCCAAATATAAATCACTATAAATCAAAATATGGCATGTATATGAGTAAATGTAAGTCTTAAATGCATGTTAATCCTGGCTGTACTTACTCACACGGGCCTCTTTGTGGAACCTTCTAGTCCTCCTGTGTTCTCCTCTCAAACCCACAACTGAGCACAGACACACATAGAGAAAAGAGAGAGACATTCTCAGCATTTTTTTTTTAAATTTTTCCCCTCCCCGCCCAGTCCGCATCGATTGTTTTGATTTCCTGCAGGTGGCACTTAGTTTTCTGATGTATTAAACTGCGAGCTTACTCAGCTGCTGCGGCGCACAGCATCCATAACGGACCATGAAGAGCCATCAGTGGGAGCTGCGCGGGATTCAAAGAGGAGAAGCCACCACAGCATCAACCCCCCACCTCCATCAGTTAACATGTTGGAGGGGGGGGAAAGGTTTCCATCACATCAAAGTGCAGCCGTGGATCCCTGAGGATGAAAAACAGGAGCAGAGGAGGGAGGGGATGAAACGAGAAATGGGTTAGAATTCAAAAGAGAGAGAGAAAAAAACATGTCAATAAATATGATTTCTCACTTTTTTTTAAAACGCACAATTCGCACGTCAGGTTTGTGCGTAAAAACGCGCATTGACGCCAAATGTGAAAACGTCCAGAATATAAAGGAAGACAAATGTTACATAATTTAGTTATTTAATTTTTCGTGTTTGTGTAGCTGCTGTTCCTCTGACAAAAGCAGCAGCATAATAAAGTGAAAGATCTGCTGACATCTGGCGACGGTCGCGACGCCTCGACGTTTTTGTCTTTTACGCACGAAAATACCGAATAAACTTCTCCCTTTCTTTTATTCGTTTCATGTAACGCAGCTTTGTTCTGTGCAGATACGTGAGGAACAGGATCAAAACGTTAAATTCTCGTTAAAATCGATACTAATTCCCCCTCCTCTAAAACACCACCGCGTTAATTAAAGCCGAGCTGAGTGAAGGGGGCATTAATCGAAGCGCATTTGGATCGAAAAGTTTGGATAAAAAAAACATTCATGTTTACTGTCTGTTTCTGCACCATTAGGAATAAATTCAAGTTTTAAAAAGACTACAATGGGTTTAAGATTCACGTGGCACCACTGGGTCAATGTGATGGTTTAATTATTGCAGTAACTAAAACATTTTCCCTTTTTTCTTTTGTTACAGGTGAATTAGTGAAGTAGGAGCGTTTTCTAACCGCCTTATCAATCCCACTGATTACTAATTTGTCTCTCTAACCGGTTCCCTCTGTGCAGTCGGTTTGGCCTCAAATCAATTTGGCCCTTTTTCCATTAAATCTGTCTGAGTCAGAATGTCTTACACCTGCCACAGGGGATCGAAACATCTATTTTTACAAAGAGGACTAATGAATCCTTTACTCTAAATGTGTTTATCACACCAGCAGCTTAACTCCAGACAGCAGTGTTTCACACGAAAGCCTCACATAAACACATCTGACAGACTTTTAACTGCTATAAGGAGCAATTTATACTTTTAAGAAGGTAAACTGCAATAAAAACTTTCAAGAGCTCAACCGGTACGAAATATAGTCAGTGGAAAATGAAGACTAATGGGCTCCATGTCTATCAGTTCTACTAATTTAGCTTCATTTCCATCCCAAATTGATGCTTTGTCCCACTATTATTGTACTAGTAAAAACTACTCTAAGTAACCTATACAGACTATTAGGATCAGCTGGATTGACTGAGACTGAGTGAAAGTCTGAGATTAAACAACAAACTACACAAAAGCACTGATGTTTAAGAGAAATGTGCACACAGGTTGAAGTTTGCAACCTTAGTGTGGACATTACTACATTAAATGGATTTCTTCATCATAAACGTAAAGTTAAAATGCAGATTTTTTTGGTCACTCGGTATTTAGAGGATTTTAAATATTATTTTTAAGGATTTTAAATCAACTTGAGGGAAAAAAAACATTTTTTACCCCAAAAAAACAACACATTCTATTCAGCTACTTACTATTTAAATCCTATAAATACGCCCAAGTTGCTGTTTTCTATTAGTTGAGCATAAAATTACTTTATCTGGAATAACGTGGTAAGATGATAAAATCTATTTTATTCCCTAATTAGAACTAATACTTTTAAGGATAACTTATTATTAAAACAGATTACAAAACATACTTTTACAAAAATGCCCTAAATTCTGCAGTGTGCTTTGTCTTTTTAGTGGCACCAGTTTGCTAATTTCTCTGCTAATCACCAGAAGTCCTATTTTTTCACTCACAAGTGATGCAGAGATAATAGTTCAGGACAGTGGTCACAGGGTGGGAAGAAAACAACAACACATTTTTCAAACTCAGATCTTTATTAGTCAGTACAAATAAACGAAACTGATGACCATCTTCATCCCCTCCAAGAAACGCACCTCTTCTGTGTCGGTCTCGGAGGCTGAAAAAAATATAACTCACACCTTTCTTTCTTCTTTCTTTCTCTCTCTTTGTTTAAACTTGTGACGTTTTCCTTCAAGGAACTAAACGAGACGTGGAACTACCGCCGAAGGGTTCTTGCGCACTAGTGGAGGAAGCGTTCCTTCACAGACAGAACATTCGGAACACTGAAAAATAATTCCCCAAATATGCCTGCGTGTGTTTGTGGAAGAAACCAAAATTCCCTGACATTACACTCAGCTTGTCACTCCCAAAGTGACATTTAAATTGATGTTTTACCAAAACCTACTGGAAGCTGCTGATATGGGAAGAGGAGCAGTTAAAATCGCTCACCGAAAAACTAAATGACAGCAGAAACATTGCACCGACGACATTCTTCTGTTTCTTTCTTAGCAAAAATAAGTATCATCGGGTTGGAAAAAAATGCTGAACTTTTTCTGACTAGTCGACTTACACTTGACTGCATGCGCACACGCACACCATGCACACACTCTGACCTATATCAAACTGACGCTCAATTACATATTTAATGCAATGCTTCATACTGGAAGCACATAATACAAAAAGTGAATTATATATATCCACCTCTTATTTTCTTTAATCTTCTTTCTTCACTCTTCAGTCCAGCAGCCCTCTCAGAGCCTCCGCCTGCTTTATGTCTCTTGCTGTTGTCTCTCAACCCTCTGCACATCCTCTATTCTTCGCCATTTATAGTTTTCTTCTGGTAGCCGGTTAATTAATTCCTCTTCGGTATAACTTTGTCTTCTGACGCCCACCTCGTTATTTGAACTTTTATCCACCCACGTTCTCTTCAGCTTTTCAGAAATCTCTCACAGCAGCATGCGGACCTCAACAACAACCTGCCTCTTTCCTCCTGACATTAAAGAGGTCAACGCTACATGTCCAGTCAGTCAGTCAGTACCGTGGGGGCAGAAAGGGTCTTTTTGGGGGGAACATTGGACCCCCTCCTCTTGGACCAGGACCAGGACCTGGACCAGGACCAGGACCTGGACCAAGACCTGGACGCTTGCCTCTTATCATCGGGTTGGGGCCGTGGAAACGAGGAAACGGCGGTCGCGGTGGCCCTCTGGGGTGTGGGTGGTGTGCAGGGTGGGGAGGCCGATGTGGAGGCCGCATACCAGGATGACGGATTTCATGACGTGGTGGTGGGGGTCTCCTTGGAGTGTAGTGTGGAGGAGGGGGGCTGTGCCGCTGGGCAAAGTAAGGGTCCTCAGAGGGTGAGCATGGAGGAGTGAGGCGTCCTCGGACCATGGGGTAGTGGTGAGGAGGACTACCTGGTCTGTAATATGAATCATCTTGGTGGTGGTAGGGATTGCCTTGGCGGAAAGGGGCATCATGTGGGCGGAGCTCATCGTGGTCGTCCTGGTAACGCAGGTCATCTGGGTGAGGGTGTAAATCCTCAGGGTGCCGTGGCCGATGCTGGTCGATGTCATACGGCCGATCAGCGGGATGAAGTGATGACTTGTGTTGGTGGTCGTGGACGACCATCCCGCTGATGACGCTGTCAACTCTGCCCCCAAACACCGGTCCTGCTTCAGCACTGGGACCTGGCTGCTGACGCTCAGGAGGAACCATCACACTGCTGATGGAGGAAGGAGGGCCGTCAAAAAGATGAGGAGGGGGAGGTAACCTTGGGACAGGAGGAAGGTTGTTTCTAAAGAAGGCAGGGGATGTAGAAGAACCGTGCTCGGTCACAAACTCCTGAGGTTCCTGAGTTTGCTCGGTTTGGTATGGATAAAGTCCTGATGTCTTGTTTTCTACAGCCCCTCCAGGCACTGTCACATTGTAGCCGCTGGGCTGCTGAGAGCTCCCCTCTGGGTAAGTGTCACCGTACCAGCTCCTTTCACTCGCCCCCTGAAAGCCCTCAACTGTCTGTGCGCTACTGGCACTGCCTGGGGCTCTTTCTCCAGGCACTGGCCCCCCGGTTTGTGAAGATATCTGCTGGTAATGCGCAACTGGTGCAGTGATTCTGTGCTCTGACATCTCCTGTTTGCTGTACGGACGCGGCTGGTAGATCTGCCCATTCTGAGCCACGCCTGGCTGCAATTGAACTTGCTGCTGCGGATTGTTGGCGTTCTGCTGGGTGTTATTCTGGTATGCAATAGGAGCTGTTTTAGGCGCAGTTTTACCTACAGATGACGAGTTTGTGTTGGAAGCGAATGGGAACACTGCTGGTTTGTCCATGATCTCATCTTGAGTTGGGGTGCCTCCTCCCTCATCTCGCACAGGGGTCCCACCTTGGGTGTCAGTGCCAGTGGCTGGGCTCAGATTATCTCCTCCCACAGGTGGGTTTGCAGAAAAACCCAGGTCAAATGCACTGAAAGCAGGGTTTCCCTGCAGGAAGCTATGGATCTTAGACTCTAAACTCACAGAGGAGGAAGACGGCTCTGTCTCGGCTGTCAAATCCATGTCTCTGTGAAGAGCCTGGACCAGGGCAGAGGCTGAGTTGGAGGTCTGAGGGGGTTCTCGGGTGCTTGAGCTCTGCTTTGTAGCGGAGGTGAATGAAGAAGGCACAGGTGCAACAAAAGGGAGAGACTGGCTCTGAGAGGGTACTGCTGATGCAGATGTGGATGATGGAGAGGGAGTAATCTTGCCTGTACTGGAGGAGGAGATGTCTGGGGCGACATTTGCAGATGAGCTGCCCAGAAGAGAAGTGATTCCTAAGCGATGGAAGGAAGAAAACACACATGTACTTTAGTCAAGTGTGCTGTTTTCAGTGTACAGTAGGAAGCAAATTTTTTATTTTGAAGTGACGCAAATGACTCACTATTCTCACCTTCAAGGCTACTTTGGCCCTGGACTTTGGACAGAGCACTGAGGAGATCTGCAGGACTCACATCCACCTTGGACAGGAGGTTTACCAGTGAGGTGGCATCTTGTGAGGCCACAGGGGCAGCAGGTGTTGTCTTCACTGAGGACCTGGCAGGAGCAGCTGCAGGAGGACTCTCCACTGACGGCCCTGCAAGACAAACGGGGGCACTTATTTCTATTATAAACTCCCATACAGTAACCGATCACTGAGATAAATGACTGTTATGCAATAAGATGCACTTGGAACTTTTAGAGAAACTACTTCAGGAAGATGCTGGAACTTAAGCTACATTTATATGCAAGAAAAATACTTTGAAGGCAAATTCGAAACCGCATTTATTCACTTGTATATCGCACTGAAATTACGGTTCCAATCACATGTGGCAAAGTTAATTCTGTTCTGTGTCACAACAGACTCAATCATGGCATGTGACATAAGAAAGTCTCTACGTTATATTCCTATACCAATTACAATTTATTTACTTAAATAGAGTTCAATATTATGAAATCTGAAGTAACAAAGAGGCACAAGTGTAACATCAGAACAGTTCAGACTTAACCCTCCTGTTGTCCTCATTTACAGGCACCAAATAATATTGTTTCCTTGTCTGAAAAAAAATCCAAAAATTCTGCAAAAAAAGTACCCAAATTTCTGAAAATTTGCAAAACCTTCAGGAAGAAAATTCCAATTCCTTAAAAGTTTCCCTTCAAAGTTTTATTTAAAAAAAAATCCCCCAAATTTAGCAAGAAAATTCTAGTAAATATTTTCAAAAAATGAGTAAAAATCTTCCAAAAAAATCCTAAAAATATCTAAAGTGATTCCATATATATCAGCAAAACTTCTAAAGTTTTCTTTAAGAACATTCACAAAAAAATTACCAAAATCCAGCGAATTTTGCTGGATTTTGGTTGATTTTTACATTTCTTTTTTTCCACCAAAAAATGTTCAGAGATTTCCCAAAAATGTTGAAAATGTGGACATCAGAAGTTTCACTGTGAAAATATTTTTTTTCTCCCACAATTTCAAACGGGTCAATTTTGCACCACAAGACAACACGAGGGTTAAGTATGCAGAAAGGCCTCCAGCACTCACCTGTGTTCTTCATCACTGAGCCTAAACTGTTGAGGATGGAGCCAGTTTTACTCATTTCAACATTTTCCACGGCTGCTGTAGGAGCGGCTACGGGGAGCGTGACCTGCGCCGCCGCCGCCACTGATGGCTCACTTTTTGCAGGGACTGCAGTGGACATCTCTGAGTCAGGGACGGATTTAATCTGCTCCTCAACTGAGGACAAAAATATGGCAGTGAAAGCAGTGAGAGAGAAAGTCTGGATGTGCAAGCAGTCTATGAAATGACACATTGTTTTAGGTCACACAGTTACACTTTCATTGGTTTTCTATAATACAGTCTTACATAAGAGACTTTCTTCTAAAAGCATCAGTGACTTGTAAAGTTCGGTTTACTGTATAGTTGTCACAGCAGGTTTCTACAGTGAATTTTAAATAAAACACTGACATAACAGGTGTTAGATTTCACAGTGCTAGACAGATGCTTCATATGTGATAACAATGCAATCACCTAAGCAACTGCATTCACACTCTCTCACCTCTGTGTGACAGAGTGAGGGTGGGCTATGGAAATAATTATAGAACTAGAGATGAACTCTGGTGACTGATATTTTTCTCATTACATTACTTTATATTACTTTGTGAAGCAGCTGAATTCTTGTAAGATCATTAGGTCACTTGAAAATTACTGTTGACTTGTGGCAAATCCACAGCTGATCGCACGAATCAGTGCCTTTGGAGGAACTACTGGCAGCTATGGGCATGTTGTAGACGTGAGTAACGGCTAATTCATGCTTTTGCAGTGGACTGTAGAGGCGGCTCGGCTCATACTACAATCGTGCCATGCAGGTCTGCTATGTGGCTGGTTGCATTTTGCCTCGTAGGAAAGCATGCACAAATCAAAGCACCTCCAAAGTCCAGCAACGGCTACTTCAATTACAACTCTGTTAATGATAAATTACAAAAGGCGTGGACGACGACGATGCATCCATATACAGTCTGTCCTCATACCAAACATTTGTTTTAGGCAACACTTGTTTTCACGGCACTACACAATCTGTGATCCTATTTTGTGGTCACAGATTTTGGGCTACATATACCCATATGGACTTGGGTGACTGATAAAATTCATGCCACGTGCACCCTTGCTGACACATATGTGCACGTGGAAAGCATGAATTGGCCTTTAGCCTTGAACAGAGATTGACAGACAGATGGTTCATCCAATCTGTCAAATATTTTGTCAAAGTGCCAGTCTTTTTTGCAACAGTTTGTCAGCCAAAATCGAGGAGAAACACCAGAAGAAGACAAAAGGATGATTGTTGAATTTAATATTATCCCCATGATTAACAAATTAATTTCAAATAAACAACACGTGCTCAATACCACCCAATGCCGTGGTTTGTTTTAATCTCACTCTGCTCCATTCTTAAAACCCCAGCATGTTGGCACAACTAAGCGCTAGTGTCGACTTAAAATTACGCTTTATTCAGGCAAATTGTTTGTCTCATTGGTTAGGGAAAATCAAATCCCTGCTTCCTTGGAAATCAGTTAGAATAGAGGGAATGTCAGACTGACGATGGAAACGGAGTCTGTCTGATATCAGGCAAGCTACTCCCTGAAGTACAACAACAAATCAATGCTAATAGTCTTATCAACTTTCCATGAAAAAACTCAATAGGTTGAAATCTCATCATCCTCGATCATTATCCATATTATGCAGTTTTACGGCCAACTTTTTATCTAAATATATATAAATGTATTATTATTATTATTTATATAAATATAAATACTTGGCTTCTTGAAATGTAGATGATATGGTGGGTGCTTGTACTCTGGCTACAAGATATTTAAATGATGGTAAAAATGTTTTTCTTTATATAAAAGACAAGATAATACAAAACATTCCAAACAATTACAGACCTGTGTGAACACTGTGATATTTTAGGAGTTGTGTGTGATTTTCTGCATCATTTCAGGTGTGTTGGTCATTTTTATTTTTTGAAACACATTTTAGAAGAATAATCATGAATGTCTTTTAATATCCCACTTAAAAATAGTCACTGAGCCCAAATCACTATCCCACTCCTTACCTATGATGCCACCGCTGTCCATTTCTTCCTCTGAGAGCTCCATGTCCTCCACTTGGCGATTGTCGTTCTCCCCGAGAACGTCTGCGTCTCTGGGGGATCCTCCAGGTGAGGACAGTGGGCTCGGGGCTGGCGGCTCGGCCTCATCATCCATAGCAGAGCCATCGAGGTCTGGATCGGGATGGGCCATGTCCAGACCGTGGAAAGGAGACTCTGAGCCTGTAGGAGACGGTGCGTCTGCAGAGGGTGAGGGGATGGGCGAATCGTCCAGGTCTGGTAAGGTGGCCTTCAGGGAGTCCAGCTTACGCTTGAGGTGGGACACTCGGTTCGCAAAAGTTTGGTAGGCCTTGAGAGGAGATGTAAGGCAGTTTTAATAAACGAAACGTTAAAAAACAAACACAGACTACAAGTCCAACCACAGACTGGTAACATTTATTATTTTTTTCTTATGTGTTACTTAAGTTAAAGTCCATGTAAAGGAAACTCAGAGATTTGTTTGTAAACACATTATACAGGTCAGAAAATATTGGCTTAATGGCTGCGAACTATGTAGCACTTAATTGTTGAGCTGCTCCATTTAACTGTTTTTCATAATTTTAGCGTAAAGGATTTTCTGGGCAGCCCAGAAATCATTTCTCCATGAAGCACTGAAGCCTCCCTGTAACGCCAACATCATAAAAGCTGGAGTGCATAAGCATCAGTGGCTCTCTCCTCCTACTACAGCCTACAGTTTGCTCAACAGCAACTGCATCTGCTCTGGATGCCAGAATTTTTCAAAACGGCTCAGATTCTTTATTAAAAATTTCTCAGATTGATGAGATGAAGAAGAGGTGGATTGATGGAGGGCTGAAGATCACTACAAACACCTCCTTCTGAAGCAATTATTTTACACCTGGTAACTGCACAGACTTTATTCAGAGACAAGGGAGATTTACAGATAATCTGCTGCTGGTTAATGGACCTGACCCGGCTACTTCCCCCTTCCTGTTGACATGTGGTTCCTTTATCAGCAGTACCTGTCCACCAATGACTGGAAGTTGCCTGGTGTGTTTAGTTTATTACAGCCGGTAACTCATTCCACAGCTGCAAACTGACAACAATATCCCGTGACTTTTCCATCTAACCAGAAAACAATTTGGTGAACATGAACTCAACTTTGCTTTGTATGGCTAATACGATTTTATACTCATTGCAAATTCTCATTCAAATTTGGCTGGATGATCAAAAACACAGTTTTCTTTGGTTGGAACATGTATCTGTTACTGCTTTACGTGGACATTAAAATAAAGTTTATCTATGTTTATAAGGTCTGTACACTGGTATTATAAAGTATATTTTATACTGAGCATCTTTATACATGCTTTACATAAACAAAATTTCTGCTCATACTGTAATAAAACAGAAACAAGAGTCGACACAAGTTGTCTTGCTTTGTGTCTTCATATAGTAAATACTGGTTCAAGGTGGTTCTCCATGCTATGGGCAAATACAGCGGCTCAAAAATGAGATCCTCCCTAGTTAAAATGTGACGTGAGGGTTGCGTATTATCCTACTTGACCTGTATAGAACCACAGGTAGCTTCCATTTTAAGGTTTAGAACCAAAATATGAACAATTCAACCTGACTATAAGCACCTCTGTCACTTACATTAGCAACAATCTTGACCTCCTTGTACTGCATCTCATAGAAGATGTCTGCGTTGCTCAGTGCCTCCATCAGTGGAGGTCCTGTTTTGCTTTGTTTGTCGAAGAACTTTACAAACTCCTGCAGTTGTGTGCTTCCTTCCTCAAAGTCCTTGGAGAACTTTTTTCCTCCCGCTTTATCTGCAAGAACCAAGTAAGTAGAGGTGAATTTGGAGGGATTGTGAGACATAGAAAGAAACACAGGCAGCAGAAACTTTGGCAACATCCATCTGTGTATTGCATTAGGCTGAGACAGTATGGCAGTGAAAGGCAACTCAAACAAGCACCTTTGAGTTTCTTCAGGGCATCAGAACTGCAGATGTCAACCCTCATAGCTGCCAGCTGTTTTTCTCTGAGGTCGACCTCCTCCAGAGATCTCTTGTACTTGGACAGTTGGTCTATGAGTGCCTGGGGCTAAAGCAGAGGGAGCAGTCAGTCATAACATCAGAGCAATGCGATATTTAGGTGAAGGACAAAAACAGGACGATTCTGTGCTTGTAAAATGGCAATGCTGCAGTTCAGCGGGTTTATTTTAACTCAAAACATCGTACTTACCACAAATTCAGCAACAATCTTGGACCGCAGATCTGCTTTAGACTCAACTGGAGCTTTAAAAAAAAAAAGAAAGAAAAAGACAGAATGAAAGGGAAGCATACGAAACATTTAATGTTTGGTAATAGAAACAGAACGAAATAAAAATACAGCAGCATTTAGGAAAAAAATAGACGCTAACAGAACCACACATCATAATAAATGACGTCAAGTTTAATGTTAAGATGAAATATTAATCGAAATGTCAAAAGGAATAATCAACACGCTTACTTTTTTGCTCCATGGGCGTCTCAGGAGGAGACTCCTCTTTCACTAAAGTAGTCCTAAGATCAGAAATGAGCGTCCCTGAGTACACAGCCCTCTCCTCCCAGATGGATAGGATCCTCTCCACTGATTTAATCACCTTGGGGTCACCTTCATAGCTGGAGATAACAGAATAAGAACAGGGGACACTAGACATGTGTGCTCTTTGGTATAATGGCACCTGCTTTATTTATGTGCAAGGCATGTCTTTGCTTGAATAGAATGAATGGAAGGACCAATGAAGGAGAAGGGAGGAAAAAAAAAGGCAGACATGAAGGGCAGGAACATACACAATATATCACTGCAAATGATGTACAGCAAATTAGGATGATTTCACCGTCTCCTCTGTAAAATCATATCCATAGAAATGACTTACTTGACCAGCAAGAAAGCATCTGGAAGCACCTCTGCGAATGCCGTGCGGTAAACGATGGCGTTTTTCCTTTTACAGTTCTGAATGACGTCGTTGGCTAGGTACAACAGGTTGAGTCTGTGTGCGGCATCAGCTGTTAGAGGACAGAAAGATAGTAAAGCTGAGTCCAAATAACCCGAGAAGATGCTCATTTTTAAAATATCTGTCAACATCAGTAGCACTTCAGTCACTTTAACCGATAAATTAAACTTTTCTACTAAAGGTCAGTCTGAAAAGGATCCATGCATGACTACGTTACACAAAATATTAATTTTGCAATGATATTTAAATCTCAATACTTTTTAAGCTGTACATGTAAAATGTTTATTTTTAGTTAACAAATTAGAAAAACAATTCATAAGACTGAACTAAATGGCACATAAATATCTAACAGGTGCCATTCATTAATAATTAACATCACAACTGATTAAGCCTCAGTCATTAAACTGGTTTCGTTAGAGACCCAGACAGCAAGTCATGTAAAGACAGCATGCAGTCAGTGGCTATAAATGGTATTTCAGCAACAGTAGACTACAAACATGACATTAAACCATCATCACAATCTTTTTCAGATACGTTTATGTGATCAAAACAGAGAGCTTTCAAACTATCAGCCTATTTATAGTTTATACACACACAGAGTATCATTTAATGAATTTGATACCGGTGCCCAAATGATACCAATTTCTGGGAAAGACACCAAATCAATATTTTCAGTCCCACTCGAGTAGACACGGTGCCATGCTTCCCAGAAAACCCTTTCTTTGGTTCACCAAATGAGGCTAATGCACATATCTCAGAAAAAATTAGCAAGGAAGACTAAAAACCAAAGCAAACATTGTCGCCAACTTGGGTCGTGACAATTCTAGAAACAGTGCTGCAGACGTATAATTTCATCAGTACTTTAAGAGACAACAAACAGCAACACAGATGCAAAGTAACTCGTTTAACGGATTCAGTCTATGAAATGTGTGCGCTGCAATACAAGACTTTTGAAAAGAAGCAGAAGGACAGCAAACTGATTACCCTGAGGGCCAGTTCATATCAAAGAATTTTGAGCATCAATTCAAATATATTCTTCGAATGCAACTAGGTTCAATTCTGCCATTTAATTTCCACTGAAAGACAAACAGCTGGAAACAGACAAGTGTACACTGACTTGCTATAATTCTCCAGGTAACAAATGAAAGTTTTTACTCAAAGCTCTAACGTCACAATTGCTGCCTGCTAAACACCATCACCAGGAAAGTATTTACGTTGAAATTCACACAATGCAAACACCAAAATGCAAAGTGTCGCATTTTGGTGTTCTATTAAAAACCTACTCGAAAGTTCTGTGATCTTCCTGAAAGATAATTTATAACACACGACTAAAAACACAAATAGCAACTGTGAGAAGCGTGAGCCAAGAATCCTGAGTTTCGACAAATTTAACCACCGTCATCAAACACGGGAGCAAAGCCGAAGTACACCAGAAGTCAATAATAACACTCCTAATCTCTTCAGACATGACAAATGAAAACAATGTAGAAATGGTTTTGGAAAATCACACTTGCAACATTTCAAGAACGCAAAATTCATTTAGTACATGTAAAAACAGAAGGTTTCTTGTATTCATCACAACACATGCAAGTGTTGTCGAAAGAGCAACTGTTAAAATAATGTGAATTTCATTTTAAAACCAACGCCGCTATTCAAAAACATGGAGGCATGTAGAATAAACCTTTCTAAACAAAACTATTGCAAACACATCAAATAAAAAAGATCACTACTGGAACCATGAGCTGACAACTGGCAAGAAATGAAATATCTGAAGACTATCACCAAAGCATTAATGAATCCTATTAAATGATGGTTGTTATGGATTTATCTGTCAGCTGTCTATTCCAACTGTTTTGTCTAAAAAGTAAAGAAAAATAGCCATAAATTTCCCAGAGACAAAGTGGGCATCTGGAAATTATTTGTCTATTCAAAAATATTTCATTTACAGTGATATAAAAGAGATAAAACCAGCACTGCCTAACATTTTGAGTGGCAGGAAAAAACAAAAGTTAAGCAGGTGGTCACGTTAAATGAATTTGACAGATATATCTTCTACCAAATTTATCATTCCAGCATTTAAGACTTGTAAACATCTGAGCTTGACATTGATTATTCCTTTATCCCAGCACCACTTAAATCCCACTATTAACTGACCTTAAAACACATGTACAAACAACTCAAGTTTGCAGGTTACTTATTGTCAGATATTGTGACAAAAGCTCAAACAATATTTAAACAGGTGCCTCAAGGCCAACAGGAGGACAACACCATACTGCAAAAACAGACTGAGAAGCACAACGCACTGCTGTTAAGAAACACACACACTTAACAAGTCCTGCTATCCCGCTCAGTAAAAGAGCAACGATAAACTTTACGATCAGTCCTTACAATCATGCCTTGCTCAGTGCTCTCACACACACTCAGACGCACACACAGCAGAGACAACAACAATCGCTAAGTGCAAATAGAAGTCATACAAGATAAAGACTCATCAATCAATAGGCTGCAATGCAATTCATCATCCCTGTTTCAAATGATGAATTTATTTTGACTTCAGGACAGCCATGCTCTCAGGCTCAGCTAAGTACAAACACTAACCTGGTTAGGGGCTCTAAGTGAAGATTTGTTCTGCCCCTGTAGCCTCCAAAGTCCACATAAAGCCCCTCTCTGATCATTGATTTAACCTCTGCAAAGTTATCTCTTTTTATAGAAGTTACACATTTAATGCTCTCCTGACTTTCTGCCTTAAAATGACTCAGATTTAACTCTAGAATGTTCAGATTTATGAAGTCCCTGTCTGTGTCTCCACACATCCCTTTTCAACTATGTTTCAAAGAGAAATACAGCAGTCCATCGTCTATTTTTTAATGTTTTATTTTTATTATATTGTTTTTCATTTTTCAGGCTAGAAAATGCTTATTTTACCACAAAAATAATTAACATAATATAGATCACAGAGCCGGTCGCTATGACTGAACTGTTGTGCTGCAATGCACCATGGAAGTTGTGGGTTTAAATGTCATTATTTTGGTTTATGTTAGTGTTATAGTGCTATTAGTGTCTGCGTTTTTGTGGTTTAGACAGCCTAGCTAGTTTGGCTAATGTTGTCAGGACCGTGAGTGTGAAGTGTGTTTCATGACTTCCTGCCACATTTTCTTTGGTGCTGCTCTCTGTGTATCAAAATAAAAGCATCTGCCAGTTACAGAGTGTATAAAAGATAGATATCCTTTCTCCAGTCGCTCTTCAATGCAGTTTGCCACAATAATAAATATTAAAAAATACCTATATATCGCAAAATCCCGCGACTTAGCAAAAAATCCACGATACCAAATGCAATTTAAAAATGCACGAAATGTGAACCACGATATGGCGAGGGACCACTGTATAGTAATTGTTTGGCCAAAAGATTTACATGACAACAATAGGTTGTATAATAAACAATTACAGACTCTACATACTAAGATTAAACAACCTAAACACATTGAAACAATTAAAATTAACAACTAACCAATAGTTGACTATTTACATTGATCACACCTCTCTTGCAGCACCTAGGAGTGGAGCTTGAGTTTTTGGTGGAGTTGAAATAGAGGAGGAAGCCACTCAGTATTCAACAATGGTGTCACACCAGAGCATCCTGAGCTCTACACTGAGACCCTAGAGGTGCAGCACAGAATGCAACAGGAGGTATTTTCTACCATCAAACTGTATAACTCCTTCCCCTGTTGCTGCATCATCAGACACTGAATAATAATATGGATATCAATTTGTAATATTTTCTCAGTTGTACTACCAGTTTGAGTATCATGTGCAATGCTTCAATTTCCTGTGCAATACTTCATTATTAAATTCAACATTTTACCACTTCAGTATCATTGCCAATATTAGTTCTTATTTTTCTTTTCTTGTTTTATTTTAGCTTCCTCAGCTATTTTTATACATAAATAATGTTTTGCCAGTAACTTCACTCATTATGTTGCTTATATACAGCACACACCTATGGCCTAAATCTAAAGATAAATTCATCAGTACAACTGGTAGCTACATTCATGCATGCTCCATAGAAATACCTTACTGTTTTTGTTGCTTTCCTCTCACAATTACCTGTTTACAACTTTTTTAAAAAGTTTTTCTACCTGTACTATAACCGACCTCTAAATTGCAGCAACAAGAAGTAAAAGATTAGATGTATTTCATAATTAATTTATACATGTGACTCATTTGTAAGGTTATATAATTTCCCAGAGGTTTAATGCTTTATTGCATGTTTTTGTAGTTAAACAAATACTAAAGGACAAATTATTGTAAAACAGTAAAATGTTCTGCCTGTAATTCATATCTTTGTTGTTGTAAGCACTAAGGGACCAAAAAATAAGTTATTTTATTATATTGTTTTATTTTTTATATACATATATATATATATTTTTTTTTTTTATTTATTTATTTATTTTTAAATTAATCAACCATCATTTTATTATATTGTTTTATTTTTTATATACATATATATATATATATATATATATATATATATATATATATATATATTTTTTTTTTTTTTTTTTTTTTTTTTTTTAAATTTATTTATTTATTTTTAAAATTAATCAGCCCATTAATTTGTATCAAATTTTTTTTCTTCCAAATATCGGAATCGGCCTCAAAAAATCCATATCGGTCAGGCCCTAGTACTTATATCTTACTGTTATCCTAATAATCACTGCATCTATTCTCATGTTATAGTATTTCTTCTTAGCTACATTTGCCGCAAAAATTTCCTCAGGATTAATAAAGTTCTATCTTATCATGTCTTATATATTATACTTATAACTGGGAGTAATAGTATGTTTTGACGCTACATTGTACATTTTTCTCACATTACTTGCATGCTTTTAGTAAAATCAGTGAGTATTAGTAGTCAAATTAATTTTTACCAGAGGAAATCTTAAAAAATCTTTTGCACAGAGCCGGAGAGATCAACTAGTACGCTTATCTTGTATTACACTGAGTTTACAGTGATTTGATGATACGTTATCTAGAAAAATGTACCTTGTGAGCTTATAATAATAACAAAAGTGTTAAAATCTCTCCAAAATAAGACAACATAATTATATATTAATGCAGGACCCAGCTGGTTCTCTACTGTACTGGAGGGTACTGACAAAGCTGTAAGTAACTAAAGTGTAAAAAAAAAAATAAAATTAATACAAATTGAATTTATGGCTGCTGTTCCCAGGGACTCTTTACCCGGATGGAACTCCTGCCTGCAGGTAACTACAGAAAATTGAGCAGCATTCCCCATTGGAGAGCTCATTGAGAAGAACTATGTGTATATTAGTTTCGAAAATATTTTGTAAAGCCACAAATAGGTCACCTTAACACAGCTGTATGAAACTGCACATTGTGGTTTCTCTCCACTGACAGCACAGTAGGAGCACGTGTTTTAGACTCCACAGTTTTCCGGTGCTCCACGCTAGGACAAACCTACCAAAAGACAATAGATGTGGATATCTTCTACATCCTTCTGAGACCCGGCCCGTTCATTTATGTCCTCTGTAGTGGACATTAGTTTGTGATCAGTATCTTTTGACTCATTTGAGCTACCCTATTAAATCCTGGTGTGCTCCTTAGAGGACATCTCAGCGTTTCCAATCATATCTCATGATAGGGTGGGATGAGGGGAACTTTGTTTTCATGCTGAGGCAAAATGCAGGCCTCTTGACTGCTGAGAGTTTCATTTATGTTCAGTTTGATTTAGTTTCTTAACCCTCCAGTTAGGTTTGTTTCTCAAGAGCAGCAATGATGTTCCTGGGTCAAGTTTAATTATCCAAAAGTGCCAGAAACAAACAAAAAAAAATCACGATAAATATTGCTTATATCTCATTATTAACTCCATTACTAATCATTTCTATCAATATTTAGTGCAGTGGTGTTCTTTATGTCTCACAGATCATGGTTCAATAAGGATAATTCACTTGTTTTTCCATTAAAAAAAACGCATGTTAAAGCTTTTTGAATGTACATTGGAAAGATCTACATATGAAACACAATCGTTTTACATGACATTGATTATTAAAAAAAAATATTTTGCAGTTTTTCTTTTCCTGGAGTTGATAAATTAACACAAAACACCTGTTTTGATCAGGGTGGGTTTGCAAATATGTGAAATGAACCATTTTCATTTCATATATTGATAATACCTATTAAGTCAAGCAGAAGAAGTTTCATACGGAAAAAAATAGCGTTAACAATGTAATTTTTTTTACTTTAAAATGGGTCAATTTGACCTGTAACGTGACAGGAGGGTGAAAGTTTCATTAGAAAATGGATTGACATTCTTGTTTTCCTGTCAGTTTGTTTCGATTTTTTAGTGTGTGTTTGTTGTCTACTACAGTGGACGTGCTGGAAAATCTAAAATAAAAATATTTTTATATTGTGAATTGTTGTTTTAGCTCCAAAAAGGCAAGTATGACTGTGTCTGGTGTATGCTTGTGTTTTTGTTCAGTTTTGTTTTTTTGTTTTGTTTAGTCTTTTTAACTGATCTTATATTTATTTTTACCTTATATTTATTCTTAACTTTTTATAGTATTACCTTTATATCCGCACTGCTACGTACATTGCTGAATGACAATAAAGTTGAAGTTGAAATTACAAAAAAAAAGTTAAATTGAAAGCTCCATTTTCCCCTCGGACCATGTGTATGGTCTCTTTCTATATTATTGTATTTTTAGCCACCGGAAGCGCTGAGGAAGGCAAACGTTTTGTCCAATCGAGTCCAAGCAGCAACCGTTAGTGAAGCAGGGGGTAAATCTACTTACATTTCTTCAAATACTTCATCCAGTGCCGCACGATCAGGCTGTGATACTTCTTGTTCTCGATGCACCAGGTGGACAGCCCTTGGATTGAATCCATGGTGTTGGTCACACTCTGAAACTTCCTGTCTAGCGTAGACTCCAGAGAGCCGCCAGAAGAGGCTCTGTCTCCCGCTGCCATGTCCGCTACACCTCCGGCTGCGATCTACCATTAGCAGTTAGCCGAGGCTAGCACTTAGCTTAGCATGCTAGCTTAACGAAGCACAGACTTCATCGCGTTCAGCCGCCGCTCAGCTTCCACTAAGAGGTTACACAGGATTAAATGCTCGGTTTACCGTTTCTAGTCCCTTTCTTTCTTCACAAGCCACCCACCATTAGCTTCTGTATAATAGCTAACTGTTAGTATCATTGAACATTTTCGGCTAAAACTTAGCGCCTTGCGACATCCTGGAGGTCTGTTTACTCGCTGCTGGTGGGGTGATGAAGAGCACTTCCGCAAACACGACGGGGCTATAGCGCCCCCCAGCGACTCGGAAGGTAACACGTTGTTAGCGCCACCTGCTGCATATACGATGACTGTTCAGTAGCGACAGTAGAGGGAGATATTCTTTTACTTTTACAGTTTTTCTCAGTCGCTTTGGTGCATTTCTCCAATCTTTCTCGACATTTGCAGAACAGTAAGTGCATTTCTCAAAACAATTCGTACAAATAGCATAGCTCCATGGATTACCTACAAAAGCCAGTCTCTTGCTCAAAATCCTTAGTTCATCTCTCAAAACTAAATATCTGTGTCAATGAACATGTCAGTGCCATCAGAATGACCAGTCCTGGTGTCACTGTGTGGGTCAGACAGTCAAACTGCTGAGTCATGTTGTCATTATAACAGTGTTCTCTGGACGGATGTTCTGATGGAAACTATGACTAAAGTTAGATGACAATTATTGTAAATTGTAAGTTACACCTTAGTGTATGTAGGAGATTGATTGCAAGAGACTGGACAAGATTCACATTTACACTTTTACTGTTTGTATTGTAATTCGCTGACAGACCACGTCATTGTGATACAGAAAAGAAAACAGCGCTGCATAGCACAGAAAAAAACAAAAAAGTAGAAATGTGAACATAGGACAATCTCCTGAGGGAAAACTGTACATGCAGTGCTGCAGGAATTCCAGTGCAGTTTTCCTACACCTCCTGATGTTTCTGTCTGTTGGGCCACAAATTCTCATTCACATCACAAATATCTTCTCTTGCGTCTTTGAGCAATTTCAGAAAACCCGAACCCTTCAGACATTTCCTTTTGTTAGAGAAATTCAAGATTCACCTGGGAGCAATTTACCAATTCAGGGCAGATTTAGAAAAAAAAGTCTAATGGAAATGTGACACAATGATGTGAAGATTGAACAAGTAGTTTTGAGAATTTCAATTCTGATCTGAGAAATGAACCAAAGCGAATGAGAAAAACTGTATTATTTGAGTTAAAATAGCAATACAGTATGGAGTACTGAGAGTGTCAAATTACAAAAATAAATCTATAAAAGAATAAGCAGATAAAAGTGGGGGCGAGACATTTTTAAAAGTACAGTAAGATATGTGAACATGTAGTAGTAAAAAATATGCAAGAGTGTATGAAAACAGTGGGGTAGCTTATTTAGTATTAAGAAATATCAAAACAGTAGTTTAATTGAAAAATCTACAACTCCAGGAAGAAAACAAGAAGATTCATGAAGAAATCCAGGAGCTGCAGGCAAAAAAGAAAAAGACAGGATGCTTCGGGTTCCTCAAGAAACAGAAGAAGCCTGAACAGACAGAAGAGGAGGAAGTGAATGAGCAGACGACGACAGAAAAGGACAAAGAACAGAAAGACCAAGAAGAGATGGAGGACAAGGGAAAGAAAGGTCGTTTGAACCAGTGGAAGAAGAAGTAAATGTTGGTTGTCAGCTGATCGACAGCCTCCTGTCTTTCCCTGTTCAACCTCCCTGTTTACCCCATCTTTCTACCCTCACCCCCATCTATCATCCCTCTTAAATTAACTTGGGATGTTTCCAAAGCCCTCAAACCATTTTCAGAATGAAGAAGAAGCCTGAACAGACAGAAGAGGAGGAAGTGAATGAGCAGACGACGACAGAAAAGGACAAAGAACAGAAAGACCAAGAAGAGATGGAGGACAAGGGAAAGAAAGGTCGTTTGAACCAGTGGAAGAAGAAGTAAATGTTGGTTGTCAGCTGATCGACAGCCTCCTGTCTTTCCCTGTTCAACCTCCCTGTTTACCCCATCTTTCTACCCTCACCCCCATCTATCATCCCTCTTAAATTAACTTGGGATGTTTCCAAAGCCCTCAAACCATTTTCAGAATGACAAAAAATGACCAAAATGACATCAACCTGTCCAAAAGGACAAACAAATTTGGCCGAAATGACTAAAAATAAGTCAAACATAATTCATAATGACTCAAAAGTTGTGTAAAATAACAGAAACTTGTCCAAAATGACAGAAACTTGTTAAAAATGACAGAAGAATAGTCCAAAATGACTCAAAAGTCATCCAAAATTCTTTGAAAGCTTCTGTCCAGACTAACTCAGTCATCCAAAATGACATAAATTTGCCTAAAATAACTGAAAAAAGTCCAATGTAACTCAAAAGAATGTCAAAATGATATCAGCTTGTCCTAAAAGGACGAACAAATTTGGCCAAAATGACTCAAAATAAGTCAAACATAAACCACAATGACTCAAAAGTTGTGTCAAATAACAGAAACTTGTCCAAAATGACAGAAGAATTGTCCAAAATGACTCCATAATCATCTAAAATTCTTTGAAAGCTTCTGTCCAGACTAAGTCAGTTGTCCAAAATAACAGATATGTGCCTAAAATAACACAAAAAAATCCAAAATAACTCAGAAAAATGTCAAAATGACATCAACCTGTCCAAAAGGACAAATCAATTAGGCCAAAATGACTGAGAAATAGTCTGAAATTACATATTTGAAACAAAATGATGCAAAAAAAAAAAAACACTCCAACAAAACAAAAACCCATCTGAAATGGTTTATTGGTGACCCAAAATAATTGCACTTGCTAAAAAAGAACTAAAACAATTAAAATACAACAACAGCTGTTGTTTTAAAATTGCTAAATTTCCTTCTTTTTTTAATTTTGTTTTTACATCTTTTTCAGTTTTATATTGTTTATTTGAATGTGTTTTTACTGTTTATTTTGTACGGTGTCCTTAGATGCTCTGAAATGTGTCTATAAATAAGATGTATTATTTTTATTAATAAAAAAAAAAAACTTTTTTTTTTTAAAAACCCTTATAAAATGACTTGACAGTTGTCCACTTACTGCACCCTCACAGTACTATGTGTATGTATTGGCATTAACCTGCTGACATTCTCACGCTGCACATCAGCATTTTACACAACCTCAGTGTTAAATAATCAGTCTCTCACTGTATATATAATGTCTCTTTTTCAGCTTTTCATGCAGCTAGACCTCCAAGTCGAGGTCTGAGGGCTCACATGCAGTATAATAAGCTGTTTTGTGTAACCCTCAATTGATCAGAAACCTGGAAAGGTTGCCAACGTTCTGCTTTTTCAATTGTTGATAAAGGACAAAAGATAATTCCAGTTTAAATAAATTTTAAAAAGCACAGAGATAAGAAAGTTGTGTCAGAAATGTCCTTGTTCTGCTCAGGAGATCCACCACACTGTGAGACTTTCAAAATTCCTGTTTCTTTGTTTTTGGCTGCAGGTTTTGGGTCAGAGCTTCAAGAGCTTCATCTTAATCCAAAGCTAAACCTAAACCATACAGACTTTAACTCATAAACACCAACATGCTCTTCATTTACAAATAGAAACAGATACATTTTTATCTGTTTGCACATTGTTCAGTGACAGTAAACCAAAAAACGCTCTGATCTTCCAAGTGCAATAACAGGAATGTAGCTGTCATTCTGTTAACATGTATGTGTGTGTCCTACGAAAGTACTATGACGGTGGATACACTTTTAAAACTATAAATAATTGGACAGAAAGTGGCGTTTTGAATGAAATATACCTTTAACCCTTGTGTTGTCCTACAGGTCAAAATTGACCCGTTTTAAAGTTTGAAAATGTGGAAAAAAATATATTTTCACAGTGAAACTTCTGATGTCCACATTTTCAACATTTTTGGGAAATCTCTGAACATTTTTTGGTGGAAAAAAAAGAAATGTTAAAAATGTTTCTTAAGAACATTCACATAAAAATCGAACAAAATCCAGCAAAATTCGCTTCTCGCTTCGATTTTGAGTGTTCTTAAAGAAAATATTAGAAGTTTTACTGCTATATATGTGATCGCTTTAGATATTTTTAGGATTTTTTTAGAGGATTTTTACTAATTTTTTGAAAATATTTCCAAGAATTTTCTTGCCAAATTTGGACGATTTTTTTTTTTTTTTTTTTTTTTAAATAAAACTTTTAAGGGAAACTTTTAAGGAATTATTGGAATTTTTTTCCTGAAGGTTTTGCAAATTTTCAGAAATTTGGGGACTTTTTTTGCAGAATTTTAGTATTTTTTTCAGACAAGGAAACAATATTTTTTGGTGCCTGTAAATGAAGACAACAGGAGGGTTGAGACCATAAGTCATTCATTAGGAAAGCACTATTAGTGTGGAGACTCCTTTAAACTTAAAAATAACTGGACAGAAAGTATTATTTTATTAATATCTTTATTAAACTAACAATGAAACAGCCGCAGCTTGGCAGTTTAGACTTCCTCCTCAGACTGCATTGGACCAGCTGAGTGACGTCTTTGAACTTGTGTGAGCTCTGTTGCGTCTCTTTTTGTGGAAAAAAGAAATGTTGAAAATGTTTCTTAAGAACATTCACAAAAAAATCAAACCAAAATCCAGTGAATTTCGCTGCATTTTGGTTGATTCTTTTGTGAATGTTCTGAAAGAAAATATTACAAGTTTTACTGATATATATATGTAATCACTTTAGATATTTGTAGAATTTTTTGGAAGATTTTTACTCATTTTTTGAAAATATTTACAAGAATTTTCTTGCCGAATTTTGAAAATACTTTCTTGCCATGTTCAAAGATTTCCCAAAAATGTTGAAAGTGTGGACATCAGAAGTTTCACTGAGAAAATAGATTTTTTTCCCACATTTTCAAACTTTAAAACAGGTCAATTTTGACCCGCAGGACGATACGAGGGTTAAAGAAACATTAAAAGGTCTTTTGAATGGTAAAGCAAATGAAGAAGCTCGTCTGTCTGACTTCAGACATGTTTAGGCCGCCAGCTGATTTCATATCAAAAACTCAACAAAGTGTAATTGGATGAGCCATGTCAGTCTTTTAATATATAAAAAATATGTGCATTAATCAAGCAATCAGTGGCAATGGTAATTTTATTTTAAGACAGTCTAAAACCAATGAAATTAAACATAAGAAAAATCATAGACATACAACTTTGAAATAAGATTTTTACTCCCATTCCACAAATGAAACGTGTAACCCAGCACAGCAAAGGTGTACTGCGAGATGCTAAGTTTTACATACAAAAACAACACTAAGCTACTCTATTGTTCTCTGCCTTGTGCTTACAGTTCACATTTTAAATAACATAAATCACTAATGATGAAGCCTGAGAAACACCTACACAGCAGCACATTTGGTTTGCAATGACATATGCGGTGAACTGATGATTTTTATCATCTTTACTTGAATACTACACATTATGCATTATGTTTTATGTTGTATGATGTAATGTCAGGCAAGTGTATGGTTACCTTTATGTGTAGAAAGTAAGGCTGACTGGTGACAAACCACCAGAGATGAAATGTCATTCAACATGAATGATACCTGATTTAAAATATGGTGGTACAATACCCAAATACAAGGGAAAAAAAAAGATTTTTGTGTTCAGGAATGAATGTTTTGTTTATCTTATCTCCGTGATTTTTCTTAATCAACAGTAAAGCACTTTAAGTTCTAAATTTTGTAACAGCAAGTCAGTGTTACAGATCTATTTTGAATAGGACACAGACGCTGTTTTTTGCCCTCATAATGACACACTGTATTTGGAGCTTCTCCTACAAATATTAAGCCTTGCAATGAGCTAAATTCACTACTTCAGCGCACGGTGCCACGATAAAACACAATCAAAGGACAGGTTTTGCCTGTAAAGCACTCATCTCAGGTGTAACACACAACGATTGGCTCCCCAAGTCTGCCGATGGAATCAAGGGTTTCAAGTACAGCTTTCACAAATAAAACCACAGATATTTTTTTTCTGACGTGTAACATTTCCTCATTGTCATCCAAAGTGCAGTTGCATCGATTTAAATTCAATCAGGCTCAAATAGGTTACTCCCGAAAAAAGTGACTCAAGAGTAATAAAATAATACGTTTTCAAGTCTACCTACAACGAGTTCACTCACTGGCTACATAAAGAAGCAACTGACGGAATAACGTCTAATCAGCATCCTCACCAAACTCAATAAGTATTCATCAGTCAGGATGCAGTATTTTCTGTGTTGCAGCTAGAAACAAAGATGCTACGTGTGCGTTACAGTGACGACAGAGTAAGCTGCGTAAGATAGGATAATGCAAAATGGTTTTGTTTGGCACACTTTGGCAGTGGCTACATGTCTTTTACAATCAGTCAGCTGGAAAACATATTTAAGTATTCCAAATGGCATTTTTAATCACCTGTGTTCACTACTTTAATATTTTGTAATGGCATCGGGACCACTGATAAACTCAAATACCAAAAATGTCCTTCTTAAGATACTGAAGAAGAAGGAACATTTGGCATGTTTTCGGCAGTTGGAACCAATTCAGAGCATTTACAGCTAAGTATCTTACATACAACTGACTGAATTGTTTGAGCTTTGCCAACAATAATCCTCTGTGTTTCCTCACACTCGCTAAAGCAATCAGATCCTTTACCGTTACTGGTCGAGATGCATTACATGATATAAAAAAGGTACAAAACGGAGCACAGACTGCTTGAACGCATCACACTTGTAAAGTACTTCCAACATTTTTTAACTTAAGTCTTGAAAAGTCGACGTGTACAAAAGTGTTACTCTTACAAACAACATACAGTTCCTGGTAAATGTAGTGCAATAACTCAGGTGTTATTAAAAACCACGCTGGACAGTTAGGGGTTAAAGAGTGTCTCTATTTTTCCTCCTCCTCCTCTTCTGGTTTAATGTGCCTTGCAGCCATCATAGGTTGGCTCAGCGCCTAACTTCATGCTTATGCAACCGAGTCCGCCCTCTGCCTTCACTCCGAGGCACCTCCATGTGATAGCAAGGTCAGCTAAGGCCAGCTAAGGTGAGTCAGTTGTAGTTATGGTATTGCTTGAGGACACTGAGCTGTCCTGTGTAGCTGGACTGCCGCACAAGGAGGGCGGACAAATCTGAGGCTGCTTCCGACTCGGATTTTCTCTCCTGCTACATAAATAAGACGGCATGCCTGTAAACTCATGTCCGGCTGCACGGCTGTCCCCAGCTGCTTCGGCTGTCGCGTCTTCCGGAGTTTTCTGTTTTTTCGATGATCCAGGTAGACACGTGGAAACCCCGTCGAGCAAAGTTGCAGCGTGGCAGCTCCCATGCTTTCCATGTTGACGGTGATAATGCTTGGCTGGAACTTTGCCCGGCTGGTCAGGGTCAGACCAGCTCAGTTTTCTCTTCTGCAACGGTAGAGATAAACTAAATATAACAACTATAACAAACCAAGACTGTGTGTGAACTCTGAACTACTTAGTCAAAGTTGTGATAAACCACAGTCTTTTTGAAAATGTTACTTTGAGAAGTGAAAAACACAACAAGGCAGAGGAGTTTAAGTCTGCAAACTGAAATAATATCACATTTCTGAGTACATTTCAAGGCCCATACTACCATATCATACAGCGTGTCAGAGAAAGAGTTAGTATGTCTCGAAAGACAGCGTGCAAAATGCTGTATGCCAAAAAATACACAGACAGGGAGGTATATTTAAGGTGCAATATTATCACTAAGTAGTATGTCCCAATTGCACTAATATTGTAACGGATTGATATGGTTGTTGATGTTGAGGTTTCAATGTTTATTGTTCAGTTCCAGATTTACCTAATGTCAGTGAACGCACCAATGTTTAGTTAGCTCACCTCTGATTGGCTGAGAGTCAGCAGTAGAGAGAGCTGGGAACGGCGGCTAATTCTGGAGGCAAATTATCAGTTTTTGTAGTTATTTTGGCGTTGCCTACAGCCCACAGTAGCCTGTGTGAAGGTTCGATAAACGACTGAGACAAAGTCTCACACATTCATCACAGAGGGTTGCAACAACACGTTGCATCGTTTTTGCAACTCGTCGGTGTCTCGCCCTGTTCCAAGCATTTTATTATATCTAATTTTACTTCCATGGAGATGGCGTTGCTTTTCTTTGAAGCATGGCCATCAGAAGAACCTGATTTATGCCTGGGCGCCATAATGAAGGGCAAAAAGTTAGTAAATGTAGCACAATCCAAGGTGGCGTACAACTGGAGAATGTAAACAAAGCCGTCTTATAGCACTGTGTGACGACGTATTCATCCGCTCCGCTCATTAACTAGTTCCACGTAACCAGTTCTGACGTAACGATGAAACAGCGTAGGTCGGGGACCCCTTGTATTTGATTTAGAATGCAACCATTGTTTTTACTTTATTATTATTTTATTATCTTGCTGTACTGTCCTTAATCTAACTCTCAAAAAATAAAGAGTATTTTGTTTTGCTATGTCCAGTTTGACTAATGCACCTTTTAAAAGACAGTAACAAAGGTAACATTCATTAGGAAACCCACCTTAACTGGCATGTGGAGTTGATTTTGGTGCCAGTGCGGTCCAAGTTTAGGAGTGGTGGTTTCATTCGGCGTGTCTGAGGACTTAAATGCCATCTGAGGGAACCACATTTTGAGCAGGATCTCTATTTGCAGCAGATTTTGAAGATATTTCTCACTGCAAAAAAGAGAACATGAATGATGACACTTTGTATTTGTAATAATGACACTATCAATATGTTTACTACCATTAATATTAAGCTTGCTACTCATGATGATCTTACCCCATTTCAGGTTTCTGCAGAATCCCAAGAATCCTCTGTAGTCTGTCAATGGCGACACTCTGCTGGAAACTGGTTAAACCTATTAACACATACCATCCAAATGTCAATGCAAATAGGCATGATGGTTTAACTACGTGATAGGATGTACTCAATCATGATAATCCTGTTAGACATTGCTCGGCCGCGTACCTCTGTCAAATCGTCCGCTCTTCAGTCCATGCAGAAGCTCAAGCAAAGGATAGGTAAACCTGTGCAAATCTGCACACTGAAAAAAAAGGATAAAGTTTAACAACTACCACTCATCTGTTATTTGGCTGCAACAAAAATGATACCTATCAGCTCACTTTCTGAGCGAACGCCAGATCCCCCGGTGTCGCTGATGATGATCTCAGGGCGGCAGGTCCCAGAGAAGACACTGAGTCTGGATGTTTGGTTTTGTCGGGGCAGTGTTCCGACTCGTCACACTCTGACTTTGAGTGCAGCTGATCTGAACGAGGTGGGGAATGGAGGTAATTCCCAGAAAGTGTGATTCTCTCGTAGGCCGACGCAGACTTTCTCATTCCGCCGTCCCCCTCTCCCTCCGAGAAGACATCTGCTTCGTCCTCAGTCTGCTCGCTCTCGCTGGGGAGGAAGCTCGAGGTGGAGGGTAGTGAGTCATAAGACGGCCATTTGGAAGATTTTCCCAATGAGTTCATCTGTGGAGGCAGGGAGACGACACAAACACATTAAACTAGTATCACACAGAAAAGAACTCATCCCCAAACAAAACTTAAGTTCCAAAGTCGAGGCTTAAATCTAAGGGTGACTCAGCGTTCTCCATCAGAGCCCTTCGGCTTTGGAACGACCTGCCTGAGGAGATCAGGCTTATAGAGTCAGTAACTTCTTTTAAATCACTTCTGAAAACCCACTTTTATAGTCTTTCTTCTATGTCAAGTTTACTTGTAGCTTAGTTTTAGCGTTTTATTCTGTACTATGTCCCGTTTATTTTAGATGTTCTCTCTTGTTTTATTTTATTTTTAGCTGCCTGGCTCTTTAGTGTGATGTCGTCTCTCTAATTCTTTCATTCTCTGACTTTTTTGACTTTTAATTTTAACCCTCAATCTTGTTCTTTAATTTTCAAACTGCCTAGTTCCCTTGTTCGAGTTGCGTGCTAATCTTGCTAATTATTCATTAAATTTATTGTCATTTTTGCTATTTATTTTTAATTGACTGCTCTGATTTGTCTCCTATAGCTCATTTGATTTACTCTGTGTTGCATGTTTTAACTGTCAAACAAAGGTGCTATATAAATAAAGTTATTATATTGCACTGTGTATTGGTGTCATTAGAAGTTGTACATTCATTTTAACACCAGTATACCGACTGTACACACAAAGCAAATCTGCTGATGCACAAATCAACGCATTTATAGGAAATATCCATCCCTAATTTTCACTTCAAACTACTACATTTAATACAATGTGATATTGGCTAAAAGAAAGATCACAATACTTTTGTAAGTGTTTCAATTTTGCTGCTTTTGGGGATGATTTTCCAAATTCGCTGTCTTGCAATTTGTAGTAATCTCTTACTCTGACTTACTTCAACGACAAAATAGTGAAAGTAAATCTTTAATAGTACTGGCATTTCTTTTCAGTATTATTTAGATGTGTACTTCATTACACAAGACACATATCACAGTAAAATTACACCCATATGGCAATGAATTCTTACTAGTAAACACTGAATACAAAACTTAACTTAGCCATATTGCAGTCTCAACATTCTGCTAACGGACCCAAACAAAGTGCTTTTATCAGTTTCCTGCAATACAAATTCAAATGTACTTGTTGCCAAGAGCTGTGAGTAATGTTCTGACCATGTCTGAGCAAGCACAACATAATCAGACGAGGACTGTGCCAATGATCACCTTTGACAGAGTATTACTCTGCAAAGAGGCACACAAGGAACACGATCTGCTCGTGTAGCGCCATGCCCGCGTGAATCTTCACTCTAAAAACAGACATTATGATCAGAAGCTGCAGAAAAAGTCTATTCATCTGTTTCTGTGGACAAATATTTGTTAGAAAGCAACACAGTGAGGACACTTCTGCACTGTGAGAACATACTTCACAACTTCAAATAGCTGTTTGAAGCTTAGATAAGAGTGAGGGTTGGGCATTTAATTGTGATAGTTAAGCTTAGTGTAAGGGGATTGTGAGTACACTGTGTCCTCGCAACTTGTGTGTGCTGCAGTGGAAAGTAGTTGGGTCATCTGAGGACAGCTGTGGACACTGTTGATCTGATTTCCTGCTGTAACCTCTGCAGCAACAGTAAACATTAAACTGGCCACATGATTTAACTGCTTTGTTTACAGTATATTTTTACCACCGCAACACTTTGTGCAGTCAGTGTTTATTAAACAGAGCTGCAATGATTGATCGATTCGTTGTCAACTATTAAATCAATCAAATAACAAGTTGGAGTAATTCTTTAAGACATAAAGTCTAAATTCTCTGATTCCACTTTCTTCAATGTGATTATTTTCAGTTTTTTTATGACAGTGAACTGAATCTCTTTGGGTTGTTGACGAAACAAAACCTCTGTGGATGTCATCTTAGGCTCTGAGAAACACTGACAGATATTTTTCAGCATTTTCTAACACTTCATAGACCAAACAACTAATCGATTAATCATCTGAGTTATGTTTGTTAGTTATTTTTTTCAGAAAAATATGTAAATACACCTTTTTAAACATGATTTTGTTTCTGCTTTCTTTACATTATGACAGTAAATAGAAAACCTTTGGTCATCTTGAGCTTTGGGAAACACATTTTCTGGCATTTTCTGGACCAAACACCTACAACAATAACAATAAAGCTTAGGTTCAACCCTAACGGTAAGTGAAGATAACTCTGACTTATTGGTTGTCCTACTAAATACCTCCTAAATTCTTTTTTCCATCTAAAACTGGAATATTTTCTGGTTTCTTTATTCTTCTGTGACATTTTCAACATTTTCTGAAGCTTTATAGACAAAGCTACTAATTGATTAATCAATCTCAGTTCAATTCTTAAGAACAAAAAGTCTAAATTCTCTGATTCTACCTTCTTCGATGTGATTATTTTCAGTTTTTTATGACAGTGAACTGAATATCTTTGGGTTGTTGACAAAACAAAGCCACTGTGGATGTCATCTTAGGCTTTGAGAAACATTGATAGACATTTTTCAGCATTTTCTAATGCTTTATAGACCAAACGACTAATCGATTAATCATCTGAGTTATGTTTAATAGTTAATTTTTTCAGAAAAATATGACATTACTTTGATTCCAGCTTCTTAAATGTGTGTATTTACAATAGTAAACTTAACATCTTTGGGTTGTTGACAAAACAAAACCACTGTGGATGTCATTTTAAGCTTTGAGAAACACTGACAGACATTTTTCAGCATTTTTTAACGCTTATAGACCAAGCTGCTAATCAATCAATTAATCGTTTTTTTTTTTTTTTGGCAATAAAAAAAATCTAAATTCTCTAATTCTGGCTTCTTGAATGTGAATACTTTCTGATTTCTTCATAGATATAGAAATATCTTATTATTAGTTATAATTTTATATCTTAAAATTTACGATAGTAAAGTTAATAAATTCGGGTTGTGCACAAAACAAGACATTTGAGGATGTCATGTTGGTCTTTTAGAACACTGACAGACATTTTGTGCATTTATTGATGTTTTACAGACCAGAAACCAATCAATTAATTAGTTTGAAGCTTTTGTTGTTGTTCTTTTAAGTCTAAATTCTATGAATGCCCTCTGTATGTCAAGATTTTTTGGTTTCTTTACCTTATGACAATTTTCCAACATTTTTAGATGCAACAATCAATCAACCAATCAGTTTGAGTTATAGTAATTCTCTAATTCCAGCTTCTGAAATGTGAAATATTCCTGCTTTCTTTATATTCTGACATCATCTTTGGTGATCTTGGAGTTTGGGAAACACTGATGGACATGTTTATTAACCATTTTCTGACCTTTTATAGGCCAAAGTACTAATCGATTAATCGATACCACGGACAATGCTAAGTATGTTTAGCTTCATAACTTTTAAAGACATAGCAACCAATCAACTAATCAGTTTGAGATATAGTAATTCTCTAATTCCAGCTTCTTAAATGTGAAATATTCCTGCTTTCTTCATATTGTGACATCATTTTTGGTTATCTTGGACATTTGTAAACACTGATTGACCAAAGTACTAATCGATTAACCAAGACAACAATGGACAACGACAAGTATGATGAGCTTTTTTTCCCAGCTGTAAAGTCAGCAGAAATAGTGAGCATTTAACCTGATATAGGATTAGATTTCAGCATGTTTATCACAACTGGTACAATGTCTACAGCCCCGGCTATGCGAGTGAAGAGAACAGTTAGCTAGCTAGCAAAATATCTCAGTGATTACGCTAAAAAGCAAACATTTACGACGGCTGGAGCTTTTAGGAAGACAAGTAAAACGGAAGTTAATGTAAAAAGTTGTGATATATGGTGTCTATTTATTCTATTTAACGTAAAATACTGTCTTAGATAGCTCTTACCTTGCGGTCGAAGCGGGTTCCCTTCCCAAAAAAAACGGTTCGCTTGTTTTTAAACTACCTGAACAATTTGGAGACTTCCAGAGGGAAGTTGGGACAAAGCCGACGGCTCCGTTAGTTACTGAAGCACAGCCGTTGACTCGTGTTATCCAGCGTGCACTCGGTCCCTCCTTCTCTCTCTCCCTCCGCTCGTGTTTCGTTCACTTGGCGAAGATCTCCCCAACCTGCACGAAAAGCACCCACACAGCGCAACGGGCGCTACACGTGCGCAGCGGGTACGGGGCCGCGATTGGTCCGGGCGCGACGTGCCGAGCGCCCCGATTGGCTGAGGCGCTCGGCCAATCGGCGACGTTCGCTTCGCCGGTTGGCTGGAGCAGGCGCAGGTCCCGCCGCACCTCCAACGGGCGGCACGTGTCGCTGGTGTGGCTGGACAACGAGGGGAACAGCACGCGGCAGCGGGCGTCTGTTTTAAAATTTCGGTATGCAAATTAGGTCGCAGTGACGCAGCGAGACTTTGAGGAAAAGAACATCGTGGATTCGAGTCGGGGCTGATGGAATTAATGTTTTGGTCTTCTTTGTTCCTCTAAATGTCACAAATCAGTCATGTAATTTAAATAAAGTCCTCCATTAGGGGCCTAAAAGTGATGGAGCAAAACAAAAACATGACTTAAATGTGGTTAATAATTATTATGAAAATGAAATTAACATTACACATTCCTATAGTGGTTGAATAGTGATATTTGGGATTGTGTTCCGTGTAATATAATCTCTTTGTTGTTGTTGTTGTTTTGTATATAAATCCTAAAAGCTGGACCCTCTACGTTTCTTTACTGCTAATGTCAGTGAGACAGACAGGATTAGGAGCCTATTAAAGCCCCTAGAGAGAGACACATACACACAGTTTGGCAGGCAGTCTTACATAATTACATAATAAGATATACGCTGGAGGAGTGAATCACTTCTTTTGTCACATGCACAATGGGATGCTACCTGCAGTGAGGATGTGCTGTAACTGCTTAGACTGCTTACGGCCAAAAAAGCAGATGCTTGTGTTGATTGTAGATATTATCACTGTAAAAGTGGCAGGTAGTGAATGAAAGTGTGAGTGGATGAGCAGATTAGATGCTGTTCAACCTATACAGATGAATTGCAAATTTGTCAGTGTTTTTTTTAAAGTTTTTTTTATGGTGCATTATTGTGATCTTATCAAAACAGATGTGTTCCTTGAGTTTGCTGCACGGGGACATTTAGTTCCAGAGTTTTGATTGCAACACAGATGCTGTAATTATGCAAACATCACCTGCCGGCCAGTAATATCTCCTGATAAAGAAACTACGCAAACAACAGTGGCAATTACCAGCAGCTCTCTGAGGCCGGTCCGACCATGTGATGCAAAAATGCAGATACTCGACATGTGAGCTCCTCTGCTGCAACTGTTGTGGTGGGAATTCCATACATAGCTAGAAAGATGGATCAAATAAAATGCCTTACAGTCTGTTTTGTGGGCATTTTTGGTCTTTTTGTGGTCATTTTGTGCATTTTTGCGACAGTTTTCAGTCTGTTTGTTTTAATTTTAGGTGCTTTGTGGTCATTTTGTGCATTTCTGTGGCTGTTTTCAGTCTGTTTGTGGTAATTTCAAGTGTTTTTGTGGTCATTTTGCAATTTTTGTAGTTATTTTGTGTGTCTCTCGTCACTTTGTGTCTTTATATGATAATTATCTGTCTCTGCTTTTCTGTGGTCACTTTGTGTCATTTTTTGTCATTTTCTGCATTTTTGTTGTCATGGTGTGTCTTTTTGTGGTTGTTTTGTGTGTCTTTGTGCTCATTTTCTTTGTTTTTTGGCCATTTTCAGACTGTTTTGTGGGAATATTAGGTCTTTTGTGGTCATTTTGTGCATTTTTATCATCATTTTGCGCCCCTTTGTGGCCGTTTTCAGTCTGTTTATGGTAATTTTAGGTGTTTTGTGGTCATTTTGTGTATCTCTGTGGACATTTTGCAACTTTTTATAGTTATTTTGTGTGTCTCTTGTCATTTTGTAACTTTATATACATGGTATTTGGTTATAGGCGGGCATGTTGATTTTAGGCCTGAAAATAGCAAAAATGTCAACTATGATACAAAAAGTCCCACAAGTATATATTGACTCAGAAGTTAATATTCAGAGAAGGGACCTCTGAGAATTTATGAGTGATTCTTAAAACCAATTTGCTACAGTAATGATCTGATAATTGATAGTTTGCAGCCAAAAACTGCATGGCCAAGGCTGACTGCTCTGAAGACTTTTGTTTTGTTATTAGTAGATATTCAAACCAGGATCCAATATTAAAATAGTTTTCTATGAGACACGTGCACAAACCGCATGCAGTTATTCTGTCACAGACAGACAGACAGATAGACAGATAGACAGATAGATAGATAGTTTTGCTCTTTGCACATCCTGATGATCACATAGAAATAGAAAACCTCCATGTTAACACTACAGATATCTACCTATGATGTAAAACCACTGAATGTAATTATATAGCCAGTCAAAAGTATGAAAAATTTCCTTTTTGCACAAAATAACAAATTATGGAGTAACAAAACATTGCCTCCATATATTGGCAGAATATCAAATATCAAAAATTGTATTTTCCCAGCTCTGAAGCTTAATTTAGCATGATCAGTGGCATCCCTGCTGTTTTTATGCGCTTCCAAATAACATTTCTAAGTAATAAAATTATATTAAAACAACATAGAATCAAAGTTCAGTTCCAAAAAACTGAACTTAAATTTACAATAAGTAACACAATCTGTTACAGGTTAACCTTCTAACTTAGCTGCTAGCTGTTAGCATAGCCTTAGCCACTGTGAGAGGAGCTAATATCCTGGTTTGTGGCAACGACTTGTAGAAGCATCGAGGAGGGCTGTCCATCTCTTTCAGTCTAAAATATAGGTCATCTGTGGAACTGCTCCTCTCAGTAGTTTCAAAGCCACCCACTGTCTGAAGCCGCAGGACAGGATATCAACATGACCTGGTAACCCGTCAAACAAGGAAGCGTGGTGAAAATGTTTAACTTTCCCTGTGTGAGCAAGTGCACATATTACAGCCCCCCGTGGTGGAAGCTCGGCCTCCGACAGACGTGCACGGCCGCTGGGTCTCGCTTATGGGAGTTTGTGGGAGGCAGCCGACACCATCAGCAGACGCCACACTGTGCAGTGGTGACCTTGAACTAATTTACATCAAACTGCTGCTGAGCCGAAACCCAATTCACACAAAATCATTCACGGCATTGTTTGGACTTCACTGGAAAAAATGCTCCTCTCAAAACAAGAAAAAAAACTTATTTCAAGGAACTTTTACCTTGAAATAAGTGAAGAAATCTGCCAATAGAACAAGTGAAAAATGGCTTGGTAAGATTTATTGAAATAAGATATGATATTTTGCATATTGATATCTTAAAATTAGCTGGGAAAACTTATTTTAAGCTCTATTTTACCAGGATTGTCAAGCTTAGGTGTCTTAAAATAAGCCAGATATGCTTTAAAAAAAAAAAAAAAAGCAGATTTTCACTCAAAAATCGATTTTTGCTTTCATGTAACCTCCTAATTTGAGATGTATTAACCCTCCTGCTGTCCTCATTTATGGGCACCAAAATATTGTTTCCTTGTCTATAAAAAATCCCAAAATTCTGCAAAAAATTCCCCAAATTTCAGAAAATTTGCAAAACCTTCAGGAAGAAAATTCCAATAATTCCTGAAAGGTTTCCCTTAAAAGTTTTATTTTTTAAAAAATCCCCCAAATTTGGCGAGAAAATTCTTGTAAATATTTTCAAAAAATTAGTAAAAATCTTCCAAAAAAAATCCTAAAAATATCTAAAGTGATTACATATATATCAGTAAAACTTCTAATATTTTCTTAAGAACATTCACATAAAAATCAACCAAAATCCAGGGAATTTCGCTGGACTTTGGTTGATTTTATTGTGAATTCTTAAGGAACATTTTAAACATTTTTTTCCACCAAAAAATGTTCAAAGATTTCCCAAAAATGTTGAAAGAAGTTTCACTGTGAAAACACAGTTTCTTCCTACATTTTCAAACTTTAAAATGGGTCAATTTTGACCCGCAGGACGACATGAGGGTTAAACTTATTTTAAGTTTTCTTGTAAAATACAGCTCAAAACAAGATAATTTCAAGATTGTTTGACTTAACAAGATATTTAAGATGCGTTGTCTTAAAACAAGTCCCTACATCTGCTGAAATGTCACTTTATCTTAAATCAAGTGGGATGAGACCTTTTGACTAAAAATAAGAAAATTAGACTTGGTAAGATTTTGAGTTTTTGCAGTGTTCTTCCAGCAAACCGGATCGCGTTGAACTACTACATGGGCAAAATATCACCTCATGCTGGCTTCCATACACACCTGTGTTTACAGTATATATTACAGTGTATACCAGTTGGTCTGTGTTGTTTGTGTCATGTATTTATTAGGAAGTTCATTACAATCAGAATGAATGCAAGTGTTGCACTCTTCCTGATGAATTTAGCGAAGAAAATATTAACTTGACGACAAACTACAAACATGTAAAACAACGTGACAACAGTCTGAGTCTGTCCAGATGTGACACTGTGTCGATCTTTTTTGCTTCCTTCACTTTCCAGTCCACCATAAATGTTCTTTTTCAACACACTCCATCTCTCTAGCAGCCGACCCAGGGATCCTCTCTGTTCGTCCTGGAGATGAAGGCAATTTTTCTGCCCATTTCCATGTGGTAAATACGCCTGCAGTTCTCAAAGTTCTTCCTCTGTCGCTCTCGGCAGGGCTTCTCGAAGTAGCGTTTGCGTTTCACATCGTCAATAACTCCCTCCTGATTCAGGACCCTGGAGTAAAGAGAGAAAACATGTGAATAGCTGGGACTTGGGGATGGTAAACAGGTAGAATGGTGAAAGTGACATGGCAGAGCAGTCCCTTTACATTTCTGGGTTCTTCTTATAGATCATTTATATATTTACACATTAAAAGACATGTATGATGCAGCAAACGCTGCCTGTGGACTGACAAACCGCTTCAGCATAATAAATAAATTTTTTTGTGTTACAGCTTCAGAGGAGATTTTTTTTTCTACAAAGATTTTACAGAGAATGCAATGGACATTTTTTACAATCACACATCAAAACTACCTGTAAGGGGTGAACAATTCATCACTTTTAAACTGAAATCACCACTGAAAACAATGCAATTACCAAATGCAGCAAATTAAAAACTACGTTTCTCAGCGTTGTTGTGCTTCATCGCATTTTAAATCTATTAGATAATGATTATTAAGCTAAAGTTATTAAGCTTTTTTTTCTTCTTTTTCCCCCGAGTTCTAAAGAAAACCAGAGGGCGTTGGTGATGCAGCAGCTTTTTAGTCCTGTGTTTTTCAGTTTAGTGTGCTTTTTTTCTTGATGCCAAACATTTTTAACGGTTAAAGCACTTTGTGAACGCTGTTCTTCAGGGAGCTACATAAACAAAGTTATTATTATTATTATATTACTATTAAAGTCACTCTGAAAAGGCAAAATTCAACAATTGAAGTACTCAGGCACACATTGTATTTCTTCCTTGGAGCTAGGGTGACTAAACATCCTGTTTTCCCAGGACATGTCCTGTTTTCACGTCCTGTCCTGGTCGTTTTTTATAAAGTGATGAAAACGTCTTGGTTTTCATTGTTCTTCATTTGCCACTAAATTGACCGGTTAAGCAGTAAAGAAAACTGCTGGGAAAGATCAGCTCTACAGCAAAATATAGACAGGCAAACAAGAAGCATGAGGAAGAAAAGCAGGATGAAGGACAAAGCTAAAGATATAGATATTTTTGTTAGTTTGTTTTTGTAAGTTTGTCAGAGCTATTTTTAGTTAAAGTTGAATTGCTAATATATCAGAGGTATTTTTAGTTGTTATTCATTTTTTCTAATACAGAAGAGACATTATTTTTATCATCATTTCATTTGTTATTTTTGAAACTTGTCATAATAAAACATGCTGAGTAACGTCTGAGAAGCCTGTCTGAATTTGTGTCTTTGGTTATAGATAGTATTTGGTAACATAACGATTTTCTATCCATAGAGAGGAGGCGTACTTTAAACGTACTGAAATTATGAGGCACCTTTGAGTAAACTCTGAGTATCATTTGATGATCTAATTGCCAGTCGAGTGTCCTGGTTTTTGGTAGTCAAATATGGTCACCGTATTTGGAGGTTAAAAACAGAAAACACCAAATTACTGACTGCCTTTATAACAGAACTGTTACTTGTAGTATCGCGATAAGATGTTATTCTCTTTGAAACTGACTTGCTGGTTGTAGTATCGTGATAAGATGTTTCAAAACAGTTGATAATAGAGATTACGTCGCAGCACACTTTAACCCCTTTAAAAATATTTTTCTATGTCTATACGCAAACACATTTAAATGTACATATTTAAATAAATCCTTAATGCCACCAAAACACAAACTATCGCTTGAGTCTGTCTACTGCGCAGCCGCAGCTCTGTGACATTGAGCGGAAGGCTAACGGCTAATGTTAGCTTGTTCCTCAGCGGATAAAAACAAAAGTCGTGTCATAATTTAAACTAAATACACAAGTTTGACCTGTTTAAAGTCTTGTACGCCGCATCGACGTTTCCGTCTTGGACCATCACTGTCCGCGCAACGAAGCGAAGGTGTCTCGCCATGATGACGCCGGTGCTTCCCTCAAATGTCGTCCGGCTGCAAGCGCTGAACTACAAAAGGTTCCGGATCAATTGTCCGCAGGAATCGACGCTAGGTAGGTGACGCTTTGCTCAACCTTTCTCAGCAATGACCTCTGTTCTCTTAGAAACTGACTATATGGTTAGTTTCCCTCAAATATTGTTCGTAGTAACATTCGTGTAAAAATTGTAGTTATACTTAGAGATGTTTTAACACAAGTAAATGTACTTTGTCAACCTTTCTATCATTATCAAAAGAAGCGACTTTGTTTAACTTTTCACTTTATCATTCACAGAGGTTATTCAAAAGCATTCCAGGAAAGGTAGGATAAAAGTATGGGAAAATAATACAATGTTGTTAGAGAGAGATAAACCAAAATACTGTAATCCACAGGTTCTGCGCCTCTGCTCCGGTGGGGCGCCTCTCCACAAACCCTGCGTAGCTCTGCGTTGTGTGTGTGTTTAAATTTGAGTGCAGGGTGTCTTGCAGCGAGAAGAAGCAGACGGCGGGGCTCGGAGTTGCGATGGAGACCGGTTTATTATTATTATTATTATTTTTTTTTTTTTTATTGCTAACTGTCCTTGTACATACCACCTTCTTCAACAACAGTAAAAACGTATCTCCCCCCGAAACATGACTACCTCAGCTGAACGCCGGTCTAACTACGGTGTCCTCGAAGGGATAAAAATATAGAATTTGCTTAGTTCAACCGAACAACATACAGTGCTACAGTACCACCTAGTGGGATGTTTCTGTTACTGCCTTACAATACAACAGAGGAAAATTAAATTAAATAGATTAAAAATAATAATAATAATAATAATAATAATAATAATAACAGTACAGACCAGTTGAATAAAGTGCAAGCAAACTTTATGGAATAATAAAAACTGATTCAGTAAAAGAGCAGAAAGAGACAAAAGATAGGAACAATGGAAACAATTTTAAAAAATGAAGTACACAACAAAACAAAAACATACATATTTTTATTTATTTATTTGTTTAGAAATAAAACAAAAAATGGATAAAAGTTGAGACAAGTTTAATTAAAATCCTGGCAGATTAAAGACTTGATGATATAAAAGGGATTAATTAAGAGCCATAAATAACAGAACTGTCTTCCTTACTTTTAAAAATGGATACAGTTGGAGCAAATAGCTGGATCCACCAGTGGGCAGCAAACTGACAAATATACAGTTACATTTCCAAGAAAAAAAAACATGCTTTATTGACTTATTTACAGTTTCTGAGCCGCTGAATTTTTAGTTTTTAAATATACAAATTTTTATTTTCCATGAACTGTTAATATTTTTTGAATATGAATAATATTCTCTGAAGTTTCAGGCTGCAAATGATCAATTATCAGATCATCACCGTAGCAAATCAGTTTAAAGAATCACTTATAAATTCTTAGAGGTCCTATCTAATTTGCTGAATAACAACTTTTGGGTCAATATATAACTGTGGGACTTTTTGTAACATAGTTGACAGGTATCATAGTTGACATTTTTGCTGTTTTCAGGCCTAAAATCAACATGCCTATAACTGTCTATAACCAAACACCATGTATATAAAGATATAAAATGACAAGAGACACACAAATAACTACAAAAAGTTGCAAAATGGTCACAGAGACACACAAAATGACCACAAAAGCACCTAAAATGATGACAAACAGACTGAAAATGACCACAAAGATGTGCAAAATGACCAAAAATGCACAAAATTACCATAAAAAGACCTAAAATGCCCACAAAACAGTCTGAAAATGACCAAAAGAGACAAAATGAGCACAAAAACATACAAAACATTCACAAAAAGACACAACATGACCACAAAAATGCACAAAGGGACACAACATGACCCAAAAATGCACAAAATGAAAAAAATTACACAAAATGACCACAAAAAACACTAAATGACTCAGTGAGACAAACAATTATCATATAAAGGCACAAAATGACAACAGACACACAAAATAACTACAAAAAATATTAAAATGACCACAAAAACACCTAAAATTATCACAAACAGACTTAAAATGGTCATAAAAAGGCATAAAATGACCATAAAATGGATTGAAAATGACCACAGAGAAACAAAAGAGAAAGTTTAGAAGCAACAGTTTAAAATGTTCCGTTTTTAGAGTGTAACCTTAACTTTAATGTCAAACTTGATATGTAAATTAATAAAAATTTCTCTCAGTTCTCTTTTGGACAGCACGTTGTTTTAAATGTGATAACAATGACTTCTCTTGACCTAAACCTTGCAGCCTGTTCTTCTTCCCTCCCAGGTCTCCTCAGAGCGGAGAACCAACATTATTGTCGTCTGTATTCAGGCCGATAGCTTTCAGGGGAATCACAGATTTATGAAGCTGCATCTGTTGTCGCAGCAGCAGGGACAGCAGTGTCCAGTGTCATTCTTTCATCACGGCCATTCTCCTCATTTTCTTCTCATCCCCGAGCTGCTGTTGTCCTCTGCGTGTCTCAGTCCGAGGTCAGCCAGCGGTGAACGCTGCCTTGGAAGGGAAGTCTAATTTGCATTCAAAATTGCTTTTATATGCCCTCTGTGTGCACGAATCAGCCGATGAGCTTAATTCCCATGTTGCTGTAACTCTACACGGTGCTGTATCTGCATGGTGCCACAGGGAGGAATGCTTAGACAACCTGCACAGATAACATCGTGACTCCTTTTGTTGGGTGAATACAGTGCATCATGTTTCCAGAGGCGGCCCTTATGCTCCAGACCTGACGAAATATTCTTGACAGTAAGTGAGTGAATGTGTGAGAGAAGAAGAAAAGAAAGAAGAGAAAGAGGCAGTAGAATCTAAAGAAGCAGAAGTTTACACTGAGAGGCTCTGCTGTGGTCAAATACATCCCACTGACAACACTTGAGTGGATTTTGAAATAATTTATTCACGTTTAACCCTCCTGTTGTCCTCATTTACGGGCACCCAAAAATATTGTGCCCTTGTCTGAAAAAAATTCAAAAATTCAGCAAAAAAATTCCCCAAATTTTGGAAAATTTGCAAAACCTTCAGGAAGAAAATTTCAATAATTCTTTAAAAGTTTCCCTTAAAAGTTTTATTTTAAAAAATCCTGCAATTTGGCAAGAAAATTCTTGTAAATATTTACAAAAAATGAGTAAAAATCTTCCAAAAAAAATCCTAAAAATATCTAAAGTGATTCCATATGTATCAGTAAAACTTCTAATATTTTCTTGAAGGACATTCACAAAAAATCAACCAAAATCCAGTAAAATTCCCTGGATTTTGGTTGATTTTTTTGTGAATGTTCTTAAGAAACATTTTTAACATTCCCTTTTTCCCACTGAAAAATGTTCAAAAATTTCCCAAAAATGTTGAAAATGTGGACATGAGAAGTTTCACTGTGAAAATATATATTTTTTTCACATTTTCAAACTTCAAAAAACAGGATGACATGAGGGTTAAACAAACACTCTCAGCGGATGTTTCTGTTGTTATGACAGCTCTGATGAAACCGTTCCATCCAGAGGTTTGTCAGAGGTTTGACCAATCAAACATGCTGCTCTATTAACTGTTACCACATTTTATTGCTATTTGATGTCTGTTGTGATATTAAATTAGCTTTTCTCCAATCAGTTTAGTGCTTATCAAGTTATCTGTTCTGCTTTCTGCCTGCAGCTGCCGTGTTGTTGCCACAACAAATGAGGCATCTCTTCATTTATTCTTCTACTAACTGTTACATAAATCTGATTTTTGTGGGCTCTGCATGCTTTCACTGGTGATGCTTTTGCAAATGAAGGTTTCTTGGTGCTATTAACTTATTATGTCTTTACTTTAACTCTTGAAGAAGTTCCCACATCTTTTCCTTTTCTAATCAACAGCCTAATAGTTTCCTGTTTTATAATTTTATTGGAAATGTGTTAATAGTTTGTGGCTTAACTGTGCAACTACTGGCATAGTAAAAACAGAGGAACAGCTATTTTGTCGTATTTGTTTTCCTTTGTTTTCACATTTTAATCGCACAGCATGAGCTGAATATCCATTCTGCACGTGATACCAGTTAGTCAAACTTAATTTTTGATGTAAACACGGTTCATTCTGGGTGTTGTGTTTGCCAATTAATGACACTGAACATAAATGGGTGGTTTTCTCTAAACTGGTTTCTACTGTTTTGGTTTGAAAAGGGTTCAATTTACCCAAAAGCTGTGCAAAAGGTTTTTGGAGATCAAAATCAGAAAAAAACTATATTTATCCCCGAGTGACAATTAGGTAGACAAAGAGCGGCAAGTTTAAAAAAGGCACAATAAAGAAAAAACATAAAAAAGGCGGGTGGGCGAAAGCAGCAGATCATGTCAGGCCTGCTGATAGTAATTAAAATTTAAAAAATAAATAAATAAAAATAAATAAATGACTAAATAATAAATAAAATTAAAATAAATAAATAAATAAAAATTAAATAAGAAAGTAAAATCAATAAAAAGTAAAATAATATAAAACATTTATAAAACAGCAAGTATATGTCTGACAATGACACTGTAATATTGCACATGTAGCGGTTGCTGCAGAGGTAGTAAAGGCAATAGTGTGCATGTAAGTGTTAGAGATGAAAAAAACAGAAGATTATATACAGCAATAACTTAAAAATAAATTAAAATGAAAAATTACAAAAAATTATTAAAAATAAAAAATAAAATAAATGCAATAAATTAATTAATTTAACGTGTTTTAGTAGAAGATTAAGTCATTTTAGCCGGCTGTGGATGGACGTGTATAATTCCTCCAGGTACCGACAGACACAAGTGGCTTTCTCAAACTGATGAATTTATTGAATCCACAGATTCATAAATACCACCGTGAAAACTAAAAACACAGACGAAACAACAATTACCTTACAGAAAATAAAGACAATCGGCAAAATAAAACTACTACAAAATAAAACAGACAAAATACCTCGTTGGCTGAGTACCGAGAGAGGAATTAGCCTGGGTTTTCTTCGCTCTTCTTATTTATCTTATCTTCTTAAACTTTTTACCTTTCGTCTTAGCCCTTTTCATGCTTCTTTTCTCTCAGATCGTTTCTTCTTCGCTTTGAGATCGCTTCTTCTGGTGCAATTAACCTCTTACTCAGCACCACAGCGCCCTCTCGTGGCGTTGAACCATAATAATATCAAAATACACACAAAATACAGGGAAATGAAAATATGGCAGTTACAACGTGTCAGACGGCATGATTCTATCCCCTAAAATGTCAGTCAGCTACACTGAGCCCTTCAGAAAGAGCGGGGCAGCGTTTCACAAGCAGCATCAACAACTTCATTAACTCTGAGCTCTTTGTGTGACTCAATACTGACTGGTCGCTTACCAAACTCTCAGACTACCCATTTTTATTTCCAATATAGTGCATACTTCATTATTTTCACGATGTCCATTCAGTTGTTGAAGAATTTGTGTCAGAACAACAAATACTTACTGCTCTGTGTTACAAAGAATGAACAAAATGTAGTTGAATGTTACATGCTGTGTTTATATTTTTGTGTAGTGTAGCTTTTGTCTAATTTGAATTCAACTTGGCACTGTAAAGAAACACAAACTTAGTACTGATCATTACTTAAATGACTAAAAGTTGTAATTATGCTACTGGTGCAAAAATATGTACCTAATGTACCATATACTTAAATAATATGAATGAATATGAATTACCTCAGTTATAGGACAGCATATTTTTGTATAAATTACCAAGAAATAAGTAAGCAATGATTCACTGAAGGAGTCTTATGTTTCTGTGAGTCTGTATGTCAGGAACAACAGATTTGTAACCTGTGAATTCGATAAAGACAAGGTGACGGGGAAATGTGAGTCAGAATCTGGTAAATGATTAACTGCTGTTTAATTAGAAGGAATGAAACAGACCATCTCCTCCGTGTGAAATTTTAATTGAGTGATAATGTTGATGGCACTTTCCTGGATGGATGCCTCCAGCTGGATGTCTTATCTTTTGCCTCTTTCATTATGGCTTTCCCACCCCCCAACTCACTAACCCTGATATCTGATTTCACATTCCAGCACTTTAAATGTTGAAAACTTAACTTAACTCATGACTTTAGGCTGGATTTTTACACTTATTCTGTTTACCTGTTTTAAAAAAGGAAAATAAATCAATGAATCCACAGTGTCAGTTATTTTCTGTGACTTTTTTGTGAAATAATTGGGACTAATATTGCACCATCCTGCAGAAGCAATTAACACTTTTCCTTAATATCCGAGCCTGCTGCTTATTAACAGCAAAGCACTTACTGGAAGTGCATTTTCCAGCTCGTATCCAAATCTTTCACCATGCTGACAGAGGTGGGAGGCTACAGTGGGAGTCAGGGGGAGGAGGAGGAGGAGGAGGAGGAGGAGGAGGAGGAGGAGGAGGAGGAGAAGGAGGAGGAGGGAAACGTTCCCTCCCTGCCACCAGCCTCTGCATTGGCTGGACCAGCATCAGATCCAGGCGAGCTGTCAGCCAATGAATGGAGGCACAGATGCAGGCAGAGGAGACGACTTTCCAAACCAGTTAACAGAGAGCGACAGACGCAAGCTGAGAGGAGAGTCTGCAAGCGCAATCTGCTGCAAAATTTACCGCCTCTGCAACCGAAATGGAGAATAAAGTCACAGATTTCTCAGGAAAATGGAAAATGAAGTCTTCGGAAAACTTTGAGGAACTTTTGAAAGCACTCGGTGAGTTCTTTTTCTGGATTATGCTTTCATTTGCTGACTACACTGCAAAAGCTCAAAATCTTACCTAGTCAAAATGTCTCATCCCACTTGATTTAAGATAAATTCACTTAACAAGTGACATTTCAGCAAGATGGAGGGACCTGTTTTAAGACAATGCATCTTAAATATCTTAAGTCAAACAATCTTGAAATTATCTTGTTTTGAGTTGTATTTTACAAGAAAATTCAAAATAAGTTTAATACATCTCAAATTAGGAGGTTACATGAAAGTAAAAATCTGTTTTTGAGTGAAAAATGCTATTTTTTTTTTTAGCATGTCTGGCTTATTTTAGGACACCTAAGCTTGACAATCCTGGTAAAATATAGCTTAAAACAAGTTTTCCCATCTAATTTTAAGATCTCAATATTCTATATATCATATCTTATTTCAAGAAATCTTACCAAGCCATTTTTCACTTGTATTGACAGATTTTTTTTTTTCACTTATTTCAAGGTAAAAGTTCCTTGAAACAAGTTTTTATTCTTGTTTTGAGAGGGGCATTTTTTCCAGTGTAGAAATGAAAATTAAAGCAGCATATAAGTCCTCAGAGACACTATAGATAAAAACAAAATGCCTAAATGCAAAAACTCTGCTGCATGTTGTTGGAAAAGGGATGCATCTCCCTCACAATGACCTGCCACTCATTTTGTCATTTGCCATTATCAGCTGGAAATCCATCCAGCCTCGAGGTCAGCTGGAGAGCCACAGTGGTTCCCTCTGTGGTTAAAAAAGAGGGTTTTGCTGCTGCACTGCTGCACTGCTGCCGTGTTCCTGGGAATATTGGTCATGTTAAGCTGTGCAGTATCCACTTGTAAGTCCTCTCTGGGGAGAGCAGGAGGTCAGAAGTGGGCCATCCAGTGGCATCCATTAAAAATCTGAAGACAAATAGCCTGTGGAGGAATGCTAGATTAGACTCATCTGAAGCAGGGCCCTCCTCATGCGGTTGTAATTAGAGCCAGTGTAAACGGAACTAAGCCTTGACATGGGCCCCAGCAGCCAGCCAGCTCTGAGACTGACTTTCCTCCGCCGCCCGGGGCCTCTCTGACCCAATCTGTGTGTGTCTGAATAAGTGTGTGTTGCTTGTGTTAGTACCGCTGCATGAGCAAATATGGTCTGAAGCGAATCAGATGTGTGGGGTGTCTGATTCTCTCTGAAGTCCACTCCACTCCAACATGAACAATGGCCGAAAACTGAAGGGTCAGCAAGGCAGTTATTTAACCCCCCTGTCGTCCTGCGGGTCAAATTGACCCGTTTTAAAGTTTGAAAATGTAGAAAAAAATATATATATATTTTCACAGTGAAAACTTCTACATTTTCAACATTTCTGGGAAATTTTTGAAAATTTTTTGGTGCAACAAAAGAAATACAAAAAAAAAATGTTTCTTTAAGAACATTCGGAAAAAAATCAACCAAAATCCAGTGAATTTCGATGGATTTTGGTTGATTTTTATGTGAATGTTCTTAAAGAAAATATTAGAACTTTTGCTGATATATATATATGGAATCACTTTAGATATTTTTAGGATTTTTTTGGAAGATTTTTATTTATTTTTTGAAAATATTTACATTTTTAAATTCTCAAAATTTTTAAAAATTTTTATTTCTTGCCAATTTTTTATTATTTTTTTTTTTAAATAAAACTTTCAAGGGAAGCTTTTAAGGAATTTTTGAATTTTTCTTTCTGACAATTTTGCACATTTTTATAAATTTGGGGAATATTTTTCATAGTTTTTGGATTTTTTTCCGACAAGGGAACATTTTTTTTGGTGCCCATAAATGAAGACAACAGGAAGGTTAACAGCACAGCTAACAGTGCTTACATAGAAGCACGTCTGTGGAGATTTGCAATCATTCAGGTCATTGTATTCCTGGGACCTTCACTGGATTTCCCTTTAGGTTCTTGAGGATGTCTCACCTCTCATCCAAGTGGTTTCTTCAGTCCAGAAAGTCCATTTGCTTTTAACTGAAGCTCCTCTGATGTTCATTTAAGCCGTTCATTCTACTTGCACATCAGTAGGTTGGCCATATAATGCAACAACTCAAAATCTTACCAAGTGTATTTGTCTTATTTTTAGTCTCAATGTCTCATCCCACTTGGTGTAAGATAAATTCACTTAACAAGTGACATTTCAGCAAGATGTAGGGACTTGTTTTGAGACAATGCATCTTAAATATCTTGTTAAGTCGAACAATCTTGCAATTATCTTGTTTTAAGTTGTATTTTACAAGAAAAATCAAAATAAGTTTAATACATCTCAAATTAGGAGGTTACATGAAAGCAAAAATCTGTTTTTGAGTGAAAAAATGCTTCTTTTTTTTTTTTTTTTAGCATGTTTGGCTTATTTTAAGACACCTAAACTTGACAATCCTGGTAAAATATAGCTTAAAACAAGTTTTCCCAGCTAATTTTAAGATCTCAATATTTTAAATATCATATCTTATTTCAAGAAATCTCACCAAGCCATTTTTCACTTGTTCTATTGGCAGATTTTTTTCCCACTTATTTCAAGGTAAAAGTTCCTTGAAATAAGTTTTTAGTCTTGTTCTGAGAGGGTCATTTTTTCCAGTGTATTTCTGACAGATTGCACCTTTCTGCAAAAAAAAAAAAAAAAAAATCACATTGCGTTATTCCGTTCTCTCCGTTGCAAATCCACTGATGGATTAATAAACAGGTCTGCCAGGCACAGGCTCAGCGGACCAAAGGTCAGAGGGGCCCAGGGGCCCAGGGGCCCAGGGGGCCAGGGCTTTCATTTGAAGTTACTGTTAACATCAGTCAGTGCAAAAAAGACATAAAATGATGCAAAATACACAAATACAGCTCCACAAAGAAGCCTATGCAACACAGTTCTACTAAAAATGGGCAACACTGGTCAAACACATTGTCCAAAGCATCTTAGCAGAAGGAAAATTGGCAAAAACTCATTGACCACTTGTCCAGTCATGATAAATCTTTATATATACGATCAGGCCGTGTTTGGAAATAGGTCTACCAAAGCATATTGAGCTCAACCCTTGAGAAATGCTACAAATTCTACAAACTTTTCAATTTTTCATGCACATATAAACAAAAATCTGAAGTGCCATATTAATTGATGGATGTAGGTCTGGTATATTTATCATTATCCATTTAATGCCTTTGATCAGAGACATAAAACAATCAAACATTAGCTCCTGTGTAAAGGGAAGCTACCCCTTTATCTCACAATCTGCTGGTGCATATGTCACATATTCTATAGCTGCCTTTGCATGTCCCACAAATTAGTGATTTAAAGGCCCATTCCAGTGGTTTTATATGTTGTGTAAGAGCAGATCTCATGTGCTCTGCATTAGTGGCAACAATTTTCTGAAGGGTACCATACTTTCTTTTTTTAAGATTTATGCCCCTGGTTGTTCAGCACAGCATAAAAAAAAGTCAGCATGCAGAGACTTGAAACTAAGAAGTTCATCACAATAGACTTCCACTGGAGTATTTCTTCATCAAAGTTGTGTCATTATGAGGCAAAGTAGTCACTGTTTTAAAACAGTAACAGGCAGATAGTGGAAGGGAGGCAGGCTTGTACTGAAGTCTACATTTGGTAAGTCAGAATATAGCTCAAAGAATCAAACTTTATCCGGAACCTATCTTCCAAGGTATGGATGAAAATCAACGCTCAGAGATACGATGTTTACGATGGATCAGCATTACAGTGACACACAGCCTCTGAGCAACAATCTACACACTGACAATTTCAAGTTTTGCTGAAGATCTGTTTTTTCTCTTGGTTTTTTTTTGTGTGTGTGTGTGTGTGTGTGTGTGTGTGTGTGTGTGTGTGTGTGTATTAGCCACGGTAATGACAGTGCTTGCCTCCCTGCATGCAAATCTAACCACCAAAACAATTCCCAGGGACACCATCACTACATCCTGGGCTTAGCACTGCCCAAGATGTTTACATTTGGTTCAAAAACATTCAAACAACCAGAATTTTTCCCCCTGTTATAGCAGAATAATACTGAGGCACAGTCAGACCATTCTCCAGCACTGACACAGCACTCTGGAGATCTGATTATGCAACACTATTTGGGCTATAACATTAAAAAAAAAACACTGGAATGCACTTGGATTATATTCATTACACAGCGCCACATCACAGCTGCCAGTTTGATATGAGTTCTGTCTGTGTGTGTTCAGGTGTGAATGTGTTCCTGAGGAAAATTGCAGTGACGGCTGCCTCCAGCCCGGCAGTGGAAATCACCCAGCAGGGAGAGAGCCTGTCCATCAAGACGTCCACCAGCGTCCGAACCACCCATGTGTCCTTCACCGTGGGTCAGTCCTTCAACGAGGCCACGGTGGACGGACGCCCCTGCACGGTTCGCAGCCATTTACTCTCCGTCAAACATTCCTGTTTCATGTCAATACATGCATACCGGAATTTGGCCAAGAACAGCATTACTAGCCACAGTTCTGCACAACAGAAACATATGGAAGTAATTTCAGAGCAACCCCAGCCCTGGTTATAATACAGGGATCTGTTCTGCATTTCTTTATGCTGACTGAGTGATGAAAGACACAGTTCCTGACAGGCAATAAAAATGTTCTGACATGCAGTAATCGGCACACTGAGCTCCAGTTATGACCAAACCCAAACTTTATTATCGGTCTCCAAAAGCCTTTCAGTGATCTCAGTTGTTAATTTTTCTTCCCATGTGAATCCCTACAGAGTTTTCCAAAGTGGGAAACGGACAGAAAGATCAGCTGTGAACAGACTTTACAGAAAGGCGACGGGCCTAAGACGGCGTGGACGCGAGAGCTGACCAATGATGGAGAACTCATACTGGTAATTATTGTGTGCACCACCAATACATACATTTATAGAGTGTTAATAAAGCTGTATTAATGTAGATTATAGACAAGTTTTATAGTAACTTTTAGGTTCTGAGAGTGTAGAATAGTTTGATCAAATGTTCTTGTTTTGTCACTAAAAATGTGGGCTGTCCCAGTTTTAAGGTATGTATTAGAAACAGACCACTAAGTAAACTAGTATTTTACATGACAAGAAAGACCCAGCAACAGAACTTACAAATCGTTGTGGATTCTCTTGACTCCACAACATCATTGCAGTTGTTTTTTAAAATATCTTTTCAAGACTGGAAAAAGAGAAGAATGAAGGAGAACATAGTTATCCCTCCACGGTTTAGTGAACCGCAGATTGATTGCCAACTTTAGCCCGCATTGTGTGAAATACAGTTTTATTGCCGTTGCTACTTTTTGAAGTAGTATTTCTCAATAAATCTTGATGCAAAGCTGCAGTAAAAAGAAAGACAAGACAGACGTGTGTTTTATTCCACACTAAAAGCTGTCGATTTCACTTACATTGACTCTATTCATCCCTCTTTTTTCATTCATCAATAGTAATATTGGATAAATCAATGACTGATTGATCACCAAGCTGTATATGTTGGTTTTAGAAGATCGGGTTTGCAGCTATGCTAACAGCTTTATAATGCTGCATCCATTACCATCTCAGTTGAGTGTTTTAACGTGTTAACTGATGTTAACACTCGAATAAAACTGTTAGTTTTGCAGGTTTATGCTACTAAATAAAAAGATAAAGGATCATCAGAGGGATGCTGTGGACCTAAATTAAAAACAGCTGAGTTGGAAAACACACCGACATTGACGTCCTAGTTTGATATCAAGCTGGAAGTCTCAAGTGTTTTTGACAGAAACTTGTGGAAAAGAACTTGAGAAGTTTACGTGAAACAGCTGGTGAGATGGCTGCAAAGACTCCAATGCTGGCAGTACGATCTAAACACAATCCAATAATAACTCAAATAAAACCAGATATAGCTTACATGGTGTGTTTCTGTCTGTTTTCCTTCTTTATGGTCTATTACAAATGTGTAAAACCCCAAAAAATAGAGATATGGGTTACTTTAATGATACTGCAAGGGCCACAGCTGTCTTAATATTTGGATAATGATAGGGTTCGTCCTCTGAGCACCAGGCATCTAGTAGTTGTTAAGATTTTTTTCACTTCTGACCAACCAGGTGACAATACTAATCTCTAGAGCCATACTTTTAGCTTTGGGTGAACTTCTGCACTGGAATCCAAATCCGACTAACTGGCATTTGCAACCCAAATAGTCTTTCTTATTATTTGAAGGCAAGCTGTTGTATTATCCACATTGGGATAATGGTGGGGTTCATTTTCTAAGCACCATGAATCTCAGTTGCTGGGATTTTTTCCACTTTGGACCAATCAGCTAAAGATAACACCTCTAAAGTCACACTTTTAGCTTTGGGTGACCTTCTGCATTGGAGCACAAATCCAGTTAAGTGACATTTGCAACCCAAATACTCCTTCTTATGATTTAAAAGCTAATTTAACAAACAAAAAAAGTCTGAAAGATGTTCATTCACAACCTTGCAACTCAAACAATGTCTTCAATCATGTTTTTACTCATTAAATTATTAGTATATGGTTTATTTTCCATTAGTTACAGTTTAAAATCACTCAACAAAGGGTGTCTTATCAGAATGTGGTACAAAACTTAAACCTGCCTTTTTGTTGCTGTTTCCTTTCAGACGATGACCGCCGGGGATGTTGTCTGCACCAGAGTTTACGAGAGGGAATGAGGAAATTATTTTCAGCACTGTCATGCAATGCTTCTGTTTTGTGCCTCATGCATGGTTTACATTTACTCGCCTTGTTTACTTCTTCCTCCCAGCCAGTCAGTGTTGGTCAGCTCAAACTGTTCAGAAAAGTTGGCTTTTTTAATGACAAAACTTGCTCTTTATGTGTCGTATAGACATGTTACACATTCCTTTTTGAAAAAAACTGCTTTATTGCAGTGTCCAAAGCCTTTTTAAAAGATGTTAATAAACTGTTTTATACGAGTTTGATGATTCCTTTTCTTGCCTCCTCCCTGCACCTCCCATTCCCATGTCGTATCACTTTACGTTTCTGCTTGCCATTCATACTCTCCTGATTATTCCACACCCTTTCCCCAACATCTTTCCACTCGCAGTCGGGTTCCTTTGTCCTCTGCGTGCTCTCTGCTGTCATAGCTCCCTTCAATATGTGCTCGATTAGCTTCAAAACTTCCAAAGACGGTTCATATTTTACAAAACGTGTTTTTGAGAGATATTTGGCAAAGACGAGGGAGAAACAGGGAGTGGAAAGGAAAATGGGTGAGGGGAAAGAGAGAGCGTTGCCATGAGAAAATTACTTCATAGCATCAGGAGAGGTTACACTTCCTACGCTCCCCTTTCCAGCTGTACCTACTTACAGAATTGATAAAAACTCCCCTCTCTCTTCTTCTTCTGGTGTTGCACCCAAGTACAAAGTGCTAAATGGCTTCCTCTTGTGCAGCGAGACTTCCAGCTGTTCCCTCTCCAAACCTGTTTTTTTAACATACTGGGTGCAAACTAAACATAGAAATAGATTTCAAATGTGAAGAGAGAGCATCGTTAGCTAAATGTGATAGATTTAACAGCACTCACAGTCCCAGAAGTCGACCCTTTGCTCGACTAAAATCCAACACCGAAGGTTCAGTCTGAGACAAGCTTCACCTTGCTGTGAAAAATGAACATTGAGGGTCTCCCAGGCACTTCCTGAGGAGAGAGCTGCTCTGGTTCATAGGCACTGATGGGTTTTCCAGGTTTTTCAAACAGTGTGCAGACAAGCGCCCCTCTGAAGTGCTTCCCGGTTTATATACACAGTGCTGAGCAAGCAGCGGGAGGAAAATCAGGCCTCCAGGAGGAAGAATGATCTCAATAACCTCAGCGGGTAAAATGTGTCTGTGACTCCATCAGTGCTGGAGAAAGTACCCAGATCTTTTTACTCATGAAAAAGTCCTGCAATCAACATGTTGAGGTAAAAGGACAGCTTTAATATTTTAAATGTGAAAAGATTAGATAAAATAAGTTTAAATTGATCTCACAGTGGGGAAATTTGCAGTGTTCCAGCTGCAAAGGGGAGAGAAACATAAGTAGAACGTGAAAGTAAACAAGGAATATACATAAATACTATGGCGACATCATTTACAAAATGAGTCATCTGCTTTGCCACTAATGCACTCTTCCATACTCACCACTGTGATCACTATAAATTGGTGAGGTGGTTCTCCCTTCATACCCGGCGGCTTCACCACTGGTTTCATTTTGTTTACTAGTCAATTCCGGGGAAGACACCTCCGTACCTGTCCTGTCTTCTTCACGCCACCCAGGATTCATATCGTACTAGGTCTAGTGAATACATCAGGCTCATCATCCCCAGTACTTCTACTATTTTTGGCTGTAACTCCTTTCACTTTGCAGCATCTAACAACTGGAACACCTTACAAAATACCGTCAAACTTTCAACTTTGACTCCACTCACCACCTTCAAGCTTTAACTCCAACAGATTGTAGTTGACTGTTGCTCCTGCTGAAAACTTTGCACATACAGGTGCCTTCATTTTAGCACTTGGGTCAATATATAATTGAGGGACTTTTGAAGTCCAGGGGATATATCTTGCATACATTTTTATTAAAAGTAAAAAAAATCTAATGTTTTTATGTTCATTATGATCATGTCTTTACAAATTCCATAATTATTTATTATGGAAACAATCACTTATTAATAAAAAATGATTGGATATCACTAAAATGTCAATTAAATAACAGTCCCAATTTAATAACAACCACCCCCTAATTAGCTAAACAACTTTCTTTTTTGGCAATATATCCAATTTTATATGGAAAATAACAAAATCACTTTCTACTAAGTTCGCCATTACAAAAACGCCTCTCAAGGAAGTGTGTTAATTCCAGATCACATGACCTGCTCCACATGATGTCATTTCCTCCTGAAGAAAAGACTGGCCAGACTCCAAGGCTTTCTGAGTTATTTAATATAAAGTGGTGTGTGAGTCAAGTGTGGATTTATGGCATGTCAACAGGTTTACTACAATATCTTTATAAATAACTTTCAATTTCAATTTTACTTAATTCTATATATAATATTTTAGAAGAATCTTTCTGTAAAAATGCCATGTGGTGTTTTGTTATAGGTAGCCATGTAGATTTTAGGCCTGAAAACAGCAAAAATGTCAACTGTTACAAAAAGACCCGCAAATATAATGACCCACTTAGATCATAGATCAAGGTAATATATTGCAATAAAAATGCCTGAAATGTAGTAGAGTAGATACATAAAGCACCGTGCACTTAAAAAAAAAAAACACAATTTAGTTTGTTAGTCACATTCCACCACTAACAGTTTGTGTCTACGTGGCTGAGAGGGAGAATATTATGTGACCAAGTATGCGTGGCTTACACAACCTCACCCATCACATACAGTGTGAGCTTTTATGTCCTGCAGCCAGAAACTATGTTTTCTAAGGCCTCATGTTATTGTGTAAGTGCTCATCAAAACCGCAGCTCTTTAACTGGTGGGGTTGGAAAGTTCCCTGCAACTTGCTCAATAAAAAAACCGGCACTGCACACACACTGCACACACATTTAAATACACAAGATGCCCGATTGGTTCTAAATGGGCCCTTTGACTGGTGGTTGTTAAGGCTGGTAGAAGCAGTCTGAACCAGTCCCTCCTTAGCCGGGTCACTTCCCACTCAAGACTGTTGTGCCAGTTCATTCCTCAGGCGGTGATGTCATGGAGCACTGCATTGCTCGATTGGCTCAGGAATGCTGTGGTTTTAGGACTGGGAGGCGCCCAAGTCCGGGGTTTGATTTGGGGCCATCTGGATCGATCATGGCAGGACTCATTAGAGGAAATGATGAGTCATAGGAGTCAGCTGACGGACACAGATGCCGCGAGAAGAGGCCACAATGAGAAATGAAGAAGTGAAGGTGAGCAGGATCAGGCAGAAAACACAGAGTTATACACAGAAATTCAGTTACAGCAGATAAACTGAAAAAAAAGTTATGTTGCAAACACATTTAGAGAGTTAAAATGATCGTCTAGTCATGAAGTTCCACTAGTATCCTCATGCTAGATGTGCTTCTTTATGATTCTCCATAAAAATGCAATAAAACCTGTGGAATCCTAGGGCCAGTAACCTCCTAAATCAATCAAATTAATTAATTAACTATCAGAGAATTACTGGACCAGCTCTCCATCTAACGGGTCCGGTTCCCGTAGCCCATATGATACAACCCAGATGGGATCTGAGGAACGTTTAAGCTGGTAAGCGAGAAAATTCGCCTAGCTTCTAACTGCCTCCATCCAGACGCCTATCCTGCTTCCTCTGATAACTAACTCAACTGAGTAGCCACTTTCCAATGGTCAAATTAATTACCAGTCACGTCTGTTAACGGCAGCTTTTCTCTCATCGGATTCTGCACTTGGTAAGTTGCTAGGTCTAAATTTAGAGGTTAAGGAATGGATAACCCCAAGGATAAGTTTAAAAAAAAGCCACCCTCGGGCGTCCGTATAGCTCAACGCGTTAAGCGGCAACCCATGTACAAGGGCTGGTCCCCGACGCAGCTGGCCCGGGTTCGATTCCCGCTCGCGGCCATTTGCTGCATGTCTTCCCCCGACTCTTGTTTCCTGTCTCTCTCTCACTGTACCTATCCAATAAAAAAAAAAAAGGCCAAAAAAAATTTTAAAAAAAAGGCCACCCTCGGCCCCAACGACTAGGTAACCTGACAGAACCAGTTTTAGATGTAATGCACACAGTAACCTCACTTTTTACAAACTGAGAAGATATATGTGGTTAATTCATCATCATGATAAAAATAAATAGAATTTCCAATCTGTTAACTTTAATTGCAGGATAAATGTTTTATTATAAAATTTCAGCAGGAAAAGCAATAGCCCATAAATCATCAGACAACCAATTAAACATTAATATCTATAACAATCCTCTAATATGACTCCTAACTGGAACTATGCTTTTATCTAAGAAGAGCGATAATCACCCAAACTATGTAATTTGGAGGGGGAGAGCAGATGGTGTGGCCACACCTGGCTGCTCACCTGAAGACCGACGCCCCGCTGGGGCTCTGCTCCAGGGAGGAGGTGGAGAGAGAGTTCAGTCCCCATTTAGATCTGCTGGGATCCTTTATGTTGTTTGGCCCAATAAAAACTTTGTTATAATCCACTCTGGTGTTAATCCTTTTGGAAATAATAGAGTTCAGTAATATTCCTTCAGTCAGCGTTATTTTTAGATCAGTCTTTCGTAATCCTCCAACAGTGCAGAAGGAGCAGTCCTTAAATCCATAATTCCCGTGGAAAAGTTATTCCTTTACAGATCATGTTAAATTCTCTTCCAAGTTACGTGGTAACATCCCTCATGCTCAGAACATTGCTGCCTGGCTTGCATCCAGCGACTACCTCGTAACTCTCCCAACAATTCTCTCCAACAGGTGCATTTTATAGCAAACTTCTCTCTCTAGAATTTACATATGCGATGTCAGCATCCAGTTTGCATACATGATGACAGCACACTTTTAATTTACATACGTGATGACAGCATTCATCCCCCTCCTCACTCGTGCACTGCTCCCACCCACCGACCTCATGGCCTCTGCGTGCTCTGGAGGAACCAAAACCTTGGACTGTTTGGCCCTTTCACCCAGTCTCAACTTTCTATTACTGTATTTGTTCCATCCACAGCTAAGAGCAGACCTCCAGTCAGGGAACAGGAGAAGCTGATGTCAGCACCTAATAATCACTGACACCACACTGTACATCTCTGCACAGTGCGCACAGACTTACGCTAAAACCCCCAAAATATATAAAATATATACAGTTCATTAACTTGTGCGGTGACCCAAGTTTGTCTCGTCTTCTCACTTCACCTCCAAGTCAACAACCTCCCAATTTCACAGGGTGATCAAACTCTTCTGTAAACATCTCTATTTCGTAGTAATCAAAACCTTAAAAGCATTTCCATTCTCACAGTAATAAAAACCTTTAACACATCATTTCTCTTGGCAACCCTAGGCCTCACTTCCTACAGTGAGTTGCTGCCCCCATGTGGTTACTCCCTATACCAACATTATAAAAGACAAGTATTAAAATAATCAACTCCCCACTCCTCTGATTTTTACACTATTCAAAATAAGGATTGCATAAAAAAGACATATTCAAAAATAATCAACTCACCACCGTTCCCGGTGAGGTACGCTTCTGATTTCTACACTGTTTCAAATAAATATTGCATAAAAAAGACATTCAAAAAATAATCAACTCATCACCTTTCACAGTGAGATACTCTTCTGATTTCTACGCAGTTTCAAATAAAGATTGTATATATTTAACAAATATAGGCATTTGGTTATTTTACACACATTTATTACGTTAGAGCATGAATTAATGGTAAATCACAGGTTATAATATCATACTGTGCCCCATCATTTGTCTGTTATTCTGCCAGAAGCCCGCACCTATGGCTGACTCGGGGATCTCATACCTCTATGATCTTTGACAAACCCAACAGTGGTATTGATCTCTCAATACTCAAAATGTTGTTATATGAAAAACCACCGTTTATCAGTCAATCCATCTGCTATAAAGTCTTATACCAGATGGAATGAAGGACCTGCGATATATATATATATATATATATATATATATATATATATATATATATATATATATATATATATATATATATATATATGTATGTATACAGAACAATTTGATGCCTCATCTCATTTCCCAGTTTGTACGTCCGCAATCTGAGGAGTCAAGGCAACAGGCATTTCATTTAAATGAGACATCTTTGCCCTGGAGCTGTTGTTTTAATGTGGCATCAGTTAAACACAACGCAGCTGCATCATCTGTCTATTGTTTTGCTATAATATACCCCTGTTATACATTATACTATTTTAAGATCCCTGTCAGGAGCAGAAAAGTGTTCATGATAACTTACAATACATACTTACTCATAATTCAATTCACAATGTGGCAACATGTAACAAGAACGTACAGATGATATCCTTTCATTATTTAGCAAACACTGGCGGTGAAGGATAAAAGGCACAACATACAAAAGAGTACTATACAAACAAAGAGTGACAAGTATTCTGGTGAGATGAGCCTAGAGCCAGAAGTAGTGTGCATGATAACTGTCTTCCATTCAGTTAAGTGTTGGGTTGAATATGAAAAGGCTGTTGTAGGAGTATGTTTTGTTCAGCTTATTAAAACTCATCTTGGTCAAACACACATACAGCTCTCAGGCTTTTCTGCCTATTTCTTGCATTGTTTTAACTCCTGATTCCATTTGAATATAAAGATAACAGCACGATCTCTAGGTTTAAACTAATCTACACTGATTCTTTTTTTTTTTTTTTTTAAAGGCTTTTTGCTGTCTAAAACGGGGAGGAAGTAGCTCAAGGGACATTCAGATTTGTTAATGAAGAGTTATTGGAGTCTTAATTCATTCTGTTTTGTTAATGAAATGAGTAAGAAACCACATTTTCAGAGATTTGAGAACTGATAGGACTGATTATAGAGTTGAATCTGTGAAATCAAATCTTTCAATACTCAGCCTTGTTTTATCATCCTGTTTAATAAAGCTTTAAGTCTGTTGTTTTTAGACTTTCATAGTAAATGACTCCTTAAGTGTTTCACCTTTTTCTCCTGCTGGTTTTTTTTCTTCTTTGCATTTAGCCACACTTTAATCTGTGATTAAAACTTTCTACTGTGTCTCTCTGCTTCCTGACTGTTCCACCTGCCTGCAGTCTGATTGCAGCAATGAGAATCAGCTGCCGTAATTGGCTCACACCAGTCGCCTGTTTGCAATTCCACCTCCCAGCATATAAGCCAGCTCTGTCATTCCCTCCCTGCTCCACCACGGAGTCGCATATCCTGCGTCAGCTCATGACCACCAGAGCTTCTTGGACACGACTCTGCCCTCGTAGCCCTGCCAGTTCCTGTATGGGTTTCCTACCTACCCCTTCAGCTGAGTTTCTTCCCGTTGTAAGTATCCGGTTTTGATGGATTAGTTTAGGTTATTCATTTATGGTTTTCTTAAATTTCCCCTCTGTTGTTAGTTTAGAGTCTTTGTTGAATTTTGTAGCCTTCTCTGTTTTCCTAATCAGATTTTGCTTGTCCGCTTTCAGCCCTTCCTCCCTGACCGTTCCACCTGCCTGCGGTCTGATTGCAGCAATGAGAATCAGCTGCCGTAATTGGCTCACACCAGTCGCCTGTTTGCAATTCCACCTCCCAGCATATAAGCCAGCTCTGTCATTCACTCCCTGCTCCACCATGGACTTGCATATCCTGCGTCAGCTCATGACCACCAGAGCTTCTTGGACACGACTCTGCCCTCGTAGCCCTGCCAGTTCCTGTATGGGTTTCCTACCTACCCCTTCAGCTGAGTTTCTTCCCGTTGTAAGTATCCGGTTTTGATGGATTAGTTTAGGTTATTCATTTATGGTTTTCTTAAATTTCCCCTCTGTTGTTAGTTTAGAGTCTTTGTTGAATTTTGTAGCCTTCTCTGTTTTCCTAATCAGATTTTGCTTGTCCGCTTTCAGCCCTTCCTCCCTGACTGTTCCACCTGCCTGCGGTCTGATTGCAGCAATGAGAATCAGCTGCCGTAATTGGCTCACACCAGTCGCCTGTTTGCAATTCCACCTCCCAGCATATAAGCCAGCTCTGTCATTCACTCTCTGCTCCACCATGGACTTGCATATCCTGCATCAACTCATGACCACCAGAGCTTCTTGGACACGATGCTGCCCTTGTACCCCTGCCAGTTCTTGTTTGGGTTTCCTACCTACCCCTTCAGCTGAGTTTCTTCCTGTGGTAAGTATCCAGTTTTGATGGATTAGTTTAGGTTATTCATGTATAAATCCTCATAAACGTTTAAAACCCACACAGGTGAATTTCCTCATGGATAAAATGCAATGCTTCATATATATGCACTAGTGTGTGGCTTTCAGCTTTCTATACTTCAACACATTTTTTTTTTTTTTGATGTTTTCCTCCCCCAGACCATGTGCTACAAAGCATTACCGGGTAACAAATACACCTGATGAAGATCAGAAATATTCAAGCAGAAACCTTCAGCTTCCACGAAGGTGGAAATCATTCTGCCATGAAGACCTAACAACCTTCAAAGACAATTTGAAAATGGGTAAGAAATGAAAGCACACACTGTTTAGTCTAGACCATCATTTGTGCTGACATCTGTGCTTTTAGATTCTATCAAGACGGGGGGGGGGGGGACTGATAAAAGTGTAGTCTGCGTAAAATACATCACCTGCTTAAGCGTGACTGGCTGGATTTTGAACTGACCTACTGATAAATGTTTCAAAGGTGACGCGGACCTTCCTGGAGGATGTTGCACAAGGAGTTTTGTGATTGTTGCCACATTCTGGTGTCGACTCCACTCCATTCCACTTGACTCCATTTGACTGCACTGATTGCCTTTTGTATTTATAGATCATCGTGAGAAATCGCAAGAATCGATTTTTTTTTTTTTTAATGTTTTGTACAAGTTTGTTGTCAATAAAAACAAAAACCTTTATTGAAAAAATTGTTTGGATTGTAAACTATTGTCACAGGAAGAACGTCAGTCGCTGCAACTTGTTTCTGTTATTGTTGCAGGAAGAACGTCGGGTGCTGCAACTTGGTTCTCTGTCATTGTTGCAGGAAGAACGTCAGTCGCTGCAACTTGTTTCTGTTATTGTTGCAGGAAGAACGTCAGTCGCTGCAACTTGTTTCTCTGTTATTGTTGCAGGAAGAACGTCAGTCGCTGCAACTTGTTTCTGTTATTGTTGCAGGAAGAACGTCGGGTGCTGCAACTTGGTTCTCTGTTATTGTTGCAGGAAGAACGTCAGTTGCTGCAACTTGTTTCTCTGTTATTGTTGCAGGAAGAACGTCAGTCGCTGCAACTTATTTCTGTTATTGTTGCAGGAAGAACGTCGGGTGCTGCAACTTGCTTCTCTGTTATTGTTGCAGGAAGAACGTCAGTCGCTGCAACTTGTTTCTCTGTTATTGTTGCAGGAAGAACGTCAGTCGCTGCAACTTGTTTCTCTGTTATTGTTGCAGGAAGAACGTCAGTCGCTGCAACTTGTTTCTGTTATTGTTGCAGGAAGAACGTCAGTCGCTGCAACTTGTTTTTCTGTTATTGTTGCAGGAAGAACGTCAGTCGCTGCAACTTGTTTGTCTGTTATTGTTGCAGGAAGAACGTCAGTCACTGCAACGTGTTTCTCTGTTATTGTTGCAGGAAGAAGTGCTGCGTCACTCTGCGAAGCGCTGCGTCACTCTGCGAAGCGCTGCTCAACTCAACTCAACTCAACTCAACTCAACTCAACTCAACTCAACTCAACTCAACTCAACTCAACTCAACTCAACTCAACTCAACTCAACTCAACTCAACTCAACTCAACTCAACTCAACTCAACTCAACTCAACTCAACTCAACTCAACTCAACTCAACTCAACTCAACTCAACTCAACTCAACTCAACTCAACTCAACTCAACTCAACTCAACTCAACTCAACTCAACTCAACTCAACTCAACTCAACTCAACTCAACTCAACTCAACTCAACTCAACTCAACTCAACTCAACTCAACTCAACTCAACTCAACTCAACTCAACTCAACTCAACTCAACTCAACTCAACTCAACTCAACTCAACTCAACTCAACTCAACTCAACTCAACTCAACTCAACTCAACTCAACTCAACTCAACTCAACTCAACTCAACTCAACTCAACTCAACTCAACTCAACTCAACTCAACTCAACTCAACTCAACTCAACTCAACTCAACTCAACTCAACTCAACTCAACTCAACTCAACTCAACTCAACTCAACTCAACTCAACTCAACTCAACTCAACTCAACTCAACTCAACTCAACTCAACTCAACTCAACTCAACTCAACTCAACTCAACTCAACTCAACTCAACTCAACTCAACTCAACTCAACTCAACTCAACTCAACTCAACTCAACTCAACTCAACTCAACTCAACTCAACTCAACTCAACTCAACTCAACTCAACTCAACTCAACTCAACTCAACTCAACTCAACTCAACTCAACTCAACTCAACTCAACTCAACTCAACTCAACTCAACTCAACTCAACTCAACTCAACTCAACTCAACTCAACTCAACTCAACTCAACTCAACTCAACTCAACTCAACTCAACTCAACTCAACTCAACTCAACTCAACTCAACTCAACTCAACTCAACTCAACTCAACTCAACTCAACTCAACTCAACTCAACTCAACTCAACTCAACTCAACTCAACTCAACTCAACTCAACTCAACTCAACTCAACTCAACTCAACTCAACTCAACTCAACTCAACTCAACTCAACTCAACTCAACTCAACTCATCACTCAACTCAACTCAACTCAACTCAACTCAACTCAACTCAACTCAACTCAACTCAACTCAACTCAACTCAACTCAACTCAACTCAACTCAACTCAACTCAACTCAACTCAACTCAACTCAACTCAACTCAACTCAACTCAACTCAACTCAACTCAACTCAACTCAACTCAACTCAACTCAACTCAACTCAACTCAACTCAACTCAACTCAACTCAACTCAACTCAACTCAACTCAACTCAACTCAACTCAAACTCAACTCAACTCAACTCAACTCAACTCAACTCAACTCAACTCAACTCAACTCAACTCAACTCAAACTCAACTCAACTCAACTCAACTCAACTCAACTCAACTCAACTCAACTCAACTCAACTCAACTCAACTCAACTCAACTCAACTCAACTCAACTCAACTCAACTCAACTCAACTCAACTCAACTCAACTCAACTCAACTCACTCAACTCAACTCAACTCAACTCAACTCAACTCAACTCAACTCAACTCAACTCAACTCAACTCAACTCAACTCAACTCAACTCAACTCAACTCAACTCAACTCAACTCAACTCAACTCAACTCAACTCAACTCAACTCAACTCAACTCAACTCAACTCAACTCAACTCAACTCAACTCAACTCAACTCAACTCAACTCAACTCAACTCAACTCAACTCAACTCAACTCAACTCAACTCAACTCAACTCAACTCAACTCAACTCAACTCAACTCAACTCAACTCAACTCAACTCAACTCAACTCAACTCAACTCACAACTCAACTCAACTCAACTCAACTCAACTCTCAACTCAACTCAACTCAACTCAACTCAACTCAACTCAACTCAACTCAACTCAACTCAACTCAACTCAACTCAACTCAACTCAACTCAACTCAACTCAACTCAACTCAACTCAACTCAACTCAACTCAACTCAACTCAACTCAACTCAACTCAACTCAACTCAACTCAACTCAACTCAACTCAACTCAACTCAACTCAACTCAACTCAAACTCAACTCAACTCAACTCAACTCAACTCAACTCAACTCAACTCAACTCAACTCAACTCAACTCAACTCAACTCAACTCAACTCAACTCAACTCAACTCAACTCAACTCAACTCAACTCAACTCAGACCGACAAATTCTTCAATGGAAACTCAGTGGTAAACTAAGAATCACTAGACAAGGAGCGCCTGTATAGCTCAGCATGTTAAGTGACTGACCCGTGTACGGGGGCTGGTTGCAGCTGGCCCAGGTTCGATTCCCGCTTGTGGCCATTTGCTACATGTATTCTCCCGTGTCCTGTCTCTCACTGCAACTGTCTGATAAAAAAAGGCCAACAAAAACATTTTTCAAAAAGAATTGCTAGACAAACCATCAATACCACTGCCTTTCCATGTTAAAACTTGCCACAGTCTAACAATATTAAAAATCATTTGTTGACTACAAATGCTCACCTGATTTTATTTTTGTCTACAAACAAGTAACCTGAAGTGCAATTAAATACAGTGTTTCATTTACTAAGAAAGTCTCTTCCCATCACACTCAAAAGTGTTCCTGCAAGAATCACAAACTATGTTCCACATCTAAACCTACTTTTCTAATGTAAGCTTGTTCAAAAAAATGATTTAATTATGGGGTGCCTCAAACTCCTAGCAGCGATTAATTTTGAACTAGGAATACTAACATTATCAGTGAAACATACAGCAGAAAGTATAGCTCTTTTATCAATTAACATCTTCAATTTAAATAATGATGCACTGCATTTTACAAAATATTTTGCTCTCCTATTGATAGGCACACCTTGTAATATATTTCACTCATTTTACCAATTGATCTTCTTTTTTCTATTTATCCTGCCCTCAATTTACTCTGTACAAGTTTCATTTTCTCATGATGAAACAAAAATAAATTAGTTATTTATATAATTTCCTTAAACTACAGAGGTTAAAAGTTTAACACTAGTTTATTTACTACAGAGGCATTACTTTATTTAATATAGTTAACTTTTAACATTATCATTCATTTAAATCCACAGCAGCGGAAATTTTCCTTTCTCAGTATTGAGCACAGCAATACCAAACCATTACATGCTGAAGTCGTATCAAAGAAAAGATCCATTTTATTTAAAAAAAATTTTTTTTGAATTGATCCCTTTCCTTTTTAATACTGTTCATATTAGATTTTCTATAGAGGAATGTTAAACTCTACACTTTACTAAGTTGAAAACATTCCATTCTACTCATTAGCTCCTATGTGCTCTGCAGTCTCTGGCCCAGTGTCTCATTCTCCTACATTTCCACCATCGTCTGCATTTCTGCTCTGTTCAGGAAACGGCCTTCCGACAAAAAGGACGCTGTGGCCCATCTGTGACCT